>NW_027507764.1:442942542-443135042 GCF_037356315.1 Lithobates pipiens
TGCACATTTACAGCTCAGCTTGCATTGCTGGCATGGTTCCTATGTGCCGGGATGACTGACACCTGTGCATGCGCAGGAGTAATGTCACCCGCACTGGCCAGCGAAGATATCCAAAGACCAGCACAAAAAGGTGAGGGATGTGGACCAGTGAAAAAAAGGTACGTTTAGTTCCGTTTTTAACCTCTGACTACCTGCTACAAACAAATAAGCAAAACATTTTTTTTTCTTTAACCAATCTAAGTATATACCAATTTGCAAGCATATGTAGGGCCCTGCCCTAGGCTGGATAGGCCTCATAGTTGTATAAAAAATGCACCATTACCTATCAAAAAAGTGCTAAACCTTTCATCCAATTTCTAAATTGTTGCATTTGTAAATTTCAAAAGCCAGTATAAAGGAATAGTAGTGGTACAAAAAAGCATTCGTAGGTTTACCAAAACATTTTTTTGTATAATTTTCATTTAAGAGGGTGTGGCAGAGGGTGTGTCCTACATACTTTTGCTAATAGGTGTCCCTTGTTCCCATCTCGGATAGTTGGGAGGAATGCTAAGCCTGGTGCTTGATTACTCATGCTTGAGTAGAAGGGTTAGTCACTGAATATATATCTAACCTCAGCCAATTCATGGGAGGGAACAACTAGAAGGTGGCTGGGGATAAAGGCTGTTCTGAGCTCTCTTCTGGTACCCACACCCCAAGGAGGCAGCTTGTGTTACAGAAGAGCTGTTTCTGTTAGGCCTCAGCATTCGCTTGGCTAAGGCCTAAAGGAGCCTGGATTAAAGAGGCTGGAGGACACTTCCTTTGGAAGTTGGGCTGGAGAAGGACCCCCTTTACCAGACATTGTGAGTAGGACCTCATGCCTAGAGCTTCAGGTGTGCCTGTGCTTTGAGGGTTAGACATCAGAGGTTGCTACAGTGTCTCAGGCTAGCTGGCTGTTCCTTCTACCTAAATCAATACTTAAAGGCTGGCTGCTAAAAGACTGAGACTCTGTCCTCTAATGCTTGCATGTGGTTTGGAGTATCCTGTACCCTCATCCCTCTACCCACTTGTGTTGTACTACAATAAATATTCAAAAATACATCCCTATACTAAGCCTGGATTTTGTTGGTGTGCTCTGGAACAGGTAAGGGAAGACCCGGTTTATTTCCAGCTCTGTGGGTAAGAGCTATACATGTATTAAGAGTCTTATTCACTGGGACAGTGCAACTATGAAGTATTATAACTCATAGCCACCAATTAGTAATATCCTAAATGTGCTTCACACTGAACATCACATTTGAGTCTAGCAATGTAAAAAAAATATTAAAAATTACATATATGATGTAGTTTGTCACTAGCATTTACACGGCAGTTTTTATTTTCCTGAGTTATCTCTTTTTTTTGTAATTCCTTTCTAAGTTATCTCTTTAATACATTTTCATTATCTGCTTTTCCTGCCATTAGAGCCTTTATTTTTCACCATTTTATTAAGGGGCCAAGCTATCCAGTAAAAGTTTCAGTTATAGGGATTAGAATAAACTATATAACACTGAGAATGGTAAGTACAATGGTCAGATTGCATTCATATTGTTTAAACCTTTTTTTTTTCAAAAGAAAAAAGGTCTGCCATACATGGTTTGAATCCCAGCTGGTTCAACAGGAATCGGCTGCAATTTGAACCATTAATAAACAGGCTCAATGTACCAAACTGATCGATATATCAACTTGGGAACCACTAGCCTTCTGGATTTGCTTGTGATTATCGCAAGTGGCTGCTCTAGCTGCTAGCGATAATCACTGTCTTCTGTCTTCTGGCAGGGATGGATTCCCCCACCCGCTCTCAACCTCCCCTCCTTCCCCAGCTGGCAGAAGACAATTGTTCGGCAGGAGGGATTCCTCTGTCAGCACTGTCTGTGTTGATTTGGGGAGTTGTGCACATTTCTTTCCTGCAACCAGTGGTTTCAGGAAAGAAATATGCACAGTCTATGGCCTGCCTTACTGTAACAAGTGCAAGTGTTATCTGGGATTGGAGTTTCATTTGCTTGTCTTTTATTAAAAGCCTAAGTTTAGGTTTAAACAAACAGAACACATAGCATTACTTACTTTTGATGCAATGATGTCCCCCTCTCTCTCTCTTTCCTTCCCCTCTCCCCCTCACCCTCTCTACCCCTCCTTAATTCTTCTCCCCTCCCTTCCTTTTGTTTCCTAATTATTTCCCTCCCTTCCACCACTTCTGACACTCCCTTTCCTCTCCCCAACACTGCTCACACTAAGTCGACACCCCTCTCCACAATTCCCACTAGCACTCACTTTAACTAATATTTACAGCATTATTATTTTATACACGGAGGAGTCCACCCCATGTCCCCTCTAGCAGGGCTTGGCAGGGTATCCCCATGGGCTCCGCAGGCTCATGTCCCTCTCAGACCAACACACTGTACACGCAACCTGAAGGTAAGCTATAAACAAATACATTTAGTACTAACAAATTTAATCAAAACTAGAATATCCATCTTACTCTTCCTCTCAATTTATAGAATATCCTTGTGTTTGTAGGACACCGCTGGACATAAATAAACATGATTTGTAACTGTATTTTTGTCAAAATATATTTCTATGCTGTTATATCAGTATTTTTACCAAAGGGTAATTATAAATGCCCAACAATGATGTAGGCATTTTCTATACTTTATATGTGCATTATTAACATTTTAGCTAATATCATTTTATGATATAGCTAATTTCGCAATTTTGTATCTTTAGAATATCTTTAGAATTTACATGCTGTTTGTGCCACTCTAAAAGGCCCTGATGAAGATGGGTTCCCGCAAAATGCATAGGCCACACTCCTGACGCTCTATAGCAGGACTCGCACAACCTGGACCACGAAACAGTAAACTGTACTCTCTTTCAGATTGTAACATGTTTTAAATATTTCCATCCATGGATGGTAAATAAAGTATCTCTATATCTTTTTTTAAAAATATAGTGTTATAAATTAGTATTCACACTCCACCGAGGCACATGTAAAGTCCCACTTCATGTCTTTCTAATTTTTGATGTCTCTAATCTAGTTCCCCCATGCCTATTTGCTGTAATCTTTTGTTACCGGATTAATAGAGCTGGGGAAGCAGTGACAAGCTCTCAAGTGCCGACTATTCCTGCCCATTTCTCCCATCTCCTCCATTCACGATATGGTTTGGGTATAGCGCAGCTTATTTACTTCGTATTTTTGATTTTCCTGTAACTATGTGATACAGTCAAGCTGAACCTGAATTAGGTCCCCCTAGTGACCACCTAGGATATAATTTGAGTTGTATCATAGCACAGTTTCTTTTTCCTCCATTCATAGAAACTATGCTAAAGCTTTTATGAATATAATACAATCTACAATCGCCGAAAGATTACAGCAGCAGAAGTTAAGGTTGGCATTGGGGAAAGAAGATTTCAAGAAATGCAGGAGTCAGCAGCACAAGGGAAATGTGAATTTGTTAGTTAGTAAGTTTTGTTCCCTGTGCTGATTATTTTTTGTTTTGTTTACTAAACTTAAAAAGACATTTCAATCCAAGACTAACCTATCCATTGGGCAACAATGCTGTTGTGCGATTTCAGTGCAGAATGAACAGTGTTGGCAAACTATTACAGGAATTTGGAAATAGTAAGATCAACAGGTAATAATGTTGTTGTTTTTTTCTCCATAGTTAGGTTCTAAGACTTTATTTACAAATATTCTGTCACAGAAAAAAGTAAAAATGTAACAAACATACGTAATTAGCTCCTTCTTCATATCCCTTGAATGAAACTTTGCTTTAGGGCTGGTCATTGTAGCATCTCCAGAGTATTTTGTCTCATCTGTGTTTTCCGAACAGCTTCCAGGATCCAGCTGGAACAATAATGTAGAAATATGTTCAGTTTGTATTTTATTATTGTAATTTTTTTTTTTTAATTGCCAAGGATTTGGCAGCTAACTAAGAAGGCGGACCCTATACCTAGCTAACCTAAAATATACAGTAGACTGTGTCTTTCTCATTGAAAATCAATCAACACATCAGGCTCTAGGTGTCATACTAACGATCAAGAACCGAGAGGCCCAGTTCCCAATCAGCTGATTGCTGTAAGTTTCTGAATGGCTATCATAGTGATCTGTCACTATGCAGCCCAGCCCTGTGTTGTTTTCTCCTCATGAAGGGAGAAAAAGATACATTGGGGTTGATTCACCAATGTTTACCACAAGCGATAAGGGTATCATTATTTGCATAAATTATCGTATACAGTAAACTAAGTCCAAGTCACAAAGAAAAAAATGTCATTAAGCCATATTTACCGGGGGAAAAAAATGAGCCTTATGCAGTATTTACCAAGAAAAAAAAAGTGCCAGTAAAAAGTGCCAGTAAATACCATATAAAAAGCTATTAAGTCCAATTCACAAATGAACCGGGACCCCCAGGCTGTTTTTTAACAAATAGCTGGTTGCTAAGCAGTGGGCCGGGAAGCTGGCTGCCACACCTTTAACAACCGATGACTTATCAGCTGTGAGCAGGCTTCCCCACTCGCAGCTGATTGTAAAAAAATCACACAATTAAAAAAAATGGAAAGAAAAAACGTTGAGGCCCCCCTCCCAGTCCATACTAGGCCCTTTGGGTCTGGTATGGATTTTAAGGGAAACCCCACGCTAACATAAAAAAAAAATGCCCCCCCCTAAAAAACCATACCTGACCCTTATCCAAGCATGCAACCCAGCAGGTCAGGAAAGGGGGAGGGAAGTGAGCTTCCCAGATAAGGGTCTGGTATGGATTTTGAGGGGAGACCCCACGGCGCTTTAATAAAAAAAAATTCCCATTTTTATTCAGACTTTTTAATTGTCAGCTTTTTTTTTTTTTTTTTTACAAATAATAAAGATAAAATAGCTAGAGCAGGGTTTGAGCTAGGTCGGTGTCAGGGCTAGAGTTATGCCATGTACACAAGACCGGACTTTCCGACAGACTAGGTCTGACAGAATCAGTCCTAGAAATAGAACATGTTTCAAATCTGTCTGACGGACTCAATCCCTATCGGGAAAACCATTCGTCTGTATGCTGGTCCGACGGACAAAATACGATGCAAGGGAAGCTATTGGCTACTGACTATTGAACTTCCTTTTTTAGTCGCGTCTTACATCATCATGTTCAAAACGAACGGACTTTTAAACAGACTTAGTCTGTTTGTGTGTGCCCAAGTCCATTCGTTCGAAAGTTCGTCTGGACTCAGCCGAAAGTTTATCGGGAAGGCCATCTGACCTTTTCTGCCGGAAAGTCCTGTCGTGTGTATGTGGCATAAAAATCAAGGTTTGACTCAAAGGTCAGGTCACTGTATTTTAGGTAGGATCCTTTTTTTTTTTTCATTTTGTATCGGTGTCAGTGTCAGTCCCAGTGAGTTTTAGGTAGGACAAAAAAAAGCACTATTGTTTCCAGGCCCTGCTACTGATAGAAACAACAAACAACATACACATATGTGGCATCACTGTGATCACTAGGAGCAGAGGAATTTATTTTGAGTTGTTCTAGGTGGTAGGTAATGGTAGGTAGGTTTACTATTTTGTGGCAGTTTTCCTTTGAAAATAAAACAAAATCAGGAGATATTTATTATACTTCCAAATGAAAGCTCCATTTGTCTTGAAAAAAAAAAAAAAGGAATAATTCACCCTGGCACATTAGGTAGTTACAATGCCATGTACAATTTTACTAACATATGTCAAAGCTGCAAAACTCTGTTTAAGCGTTCACATTTGTTGTACCCTCATTATGAAAGGGTTAAAGTGCTTGTAAACTCTTACAAACCACTTTGACCTACAGGTAAGCCTAGATTAAGGCTTTCCTGTAGGTCCAAGAAATATCTCCTAAACCTATGCGGTTTAGGAGATATTTACCCGAAGACAGCCCCAGGCGCACAGGGCAGGCCGCAGTGAGAGAGAAAGTGAGAGAGAAAGTGAAAACCTTATTCAGTGCACCCAGGAAGCCCTCTTGAAAATACTGAACCCAACTTCTACAACCGAAAGCTAACCTGCTGTGAAAAAGTGTGTGTATTGAAGCCTTAAGATTTTCAGAAAGAGAGGTCAGCACTGGCAACTTATATACTGTACTTCTCTCAGTCAAAGGCTTACAGGCGTAGCAGGCCCCTGTTGAAATCAAGAGAGTTTTTAAGAGTTTTTAAAGGCAAAAGGTTTTTTCATCTTAATGAATTCTATGCATTAAGATGAAAAAACCTTCAGTGTGCAACAGCCCCCCCTCAGCCCCCCTAATGCTTACATGCGCCTCATCTCGATCCACAGAGATAGAGCCTCGGCTGTCCAGCAGTCTCCCTCCTGATTGGCCGAGACACAGCAGCAGGCACCATTGGCTCTTGTTTCTGTCAATTAAAGTCAGTGAGGCATTGAGGAGAAAGAGGGGGTGGGGCCAAGCCATGGCTCCGTGTCTGAATGGCAGAGCAGCAGCTTGGCTCAGGTGTCCCCAACGCAAGCTGCTTGCTGTCGGGTCACTCAGCAGGAAGGATGGACCAGGAGTGCCATTGAATGACCCGAGAAAAGGTGGATCTGGGCTGTGCTGGAAACCAGGGAGCACTTGGCTTTCTGTTTTTGCTCACGTGTGTGGCAGACAATGAGAGTATTGGAAACCATCAAATTTTAAACAAGCAGGGTGGACAGCTGCATAAGAATGTACCCCCTATGAGTTTCAATGCAAACTTCTAATGTTGATTTGAATGTACTTGCCCATGCTCCTTGTGATTATGATATATGCGTCAAGGATTATTTTTGCTCACCAGTGGAATGAGTGAGTAGAAACATGTCTGATTCAAAACAAAAAGATAAAGCTCCTTCTAGTACTGGAACAAGTATGTACAAATCGAACTGCACTTGGTAAAATGTCATTGCTGCCTTTCACACTTACCCTGCTAACAGGACATCTAACCATTTTAGTGAAGTGTAAATCTAGAATATGCAAATGCAATAATGGTTTTATTTACTGTGAGCTCATAGCACCAAAGAGGAATTATGCAGAGCATTATGCAATATTTTTTCTCATATTCCAATTCAAATATAACAAAGGCAGGCCTTTATTGCCATGCTACATAAGCTTAAAAACAAGCCTTTATCTCTTCACTGACCTTTCTGGTTATTTATCAATAAAAAGGTAAAGTCAGCCATCTGTTGTTTTGTAGGTTGAGTGGGTGTTTTTTTAATGATTCAAAATTAAAACAAAGGTATAGTGCATAAATAACTTTTGTCCTTTAAAGTTAGATTCTAAGCAAATGTTACTTTGGGGACCTAATTGCTGTGTACTTTTACCATGGTGTTAATGAGTAACTAAGTCTTCAATTTTATATTTGCTGGATAAAGGCCTCATATAACTCTCATGAAAGTCCTGAGTATCCCCAGCTGTAGAGGAAGTACAAGTCTTAGCATGCTGGGGCCACGTCTGTGGAAATACCTTAAATTCATCAAGTCTGCCCTAGAAGCCTAAGTTTGCCTAAAACAAATAAAATAAAAAAATCATCACAAGGGACACTTACCTTGCGTGAGATGTGCATAGGTGCAGAAACTCAACTAACACCCCCCACTAAACAGCATCAAATGGCGGGTGGGGAGTGCAGTTTCAGAGGTGCCCTATGCACAGAGTTCAGAGTCCAGGGGTGTGTTACGTACAGAGTTGTGCGCTGAGTACAGAGACCAGGGTTGAGTAGTGAGCTACATACTGAGTGCAGGGTTTGGGTGTGCTATGCACAGTGTGCAGCATTTAGCTCTCTTTCACAGGCTGTCCACATCTTACTTACACCCCTCCTCAGTTCTGACCTCTGTGCCACTCTCCCCCAACAGCCACCTCTGCAGGCATCTCCCTCTACAGCCCTCATCTGCTCCCTTCAAAAGCTTCCTTGCATCTCACCTACCTGCCTAAATTGTTGGTGACTCCACCACTCTTTCTCACTTGCAAGGAGATCAGTGGTCATCACTTGATACCACATCCCATACTGCACCTGCATTTGCATTTCCCTAGTCCCCAGCATGAGTGCAGGGCAGGCAGTGAGAGCCACCCGAGAGGAAAGCTGCCCTTGTAAACACAGAAGACTTCTGTGATTGTGCCACTTCTATTCAATGCAGCACAGAGCTGTATTCTGAATGTTTGGAAACAATGACAGACCCCCTCCATTGCCGATTGCTGACTAAAATCAATGACATCAGAACAGAGGATTCGATTGCAACAAAAAAAGGTACTTGTAAACATTTTTGAAAAAAATTATTTTACTGGCATGAATTCTCCTATATGTCTGAACTTTGATGAGAGAGTCTTAGCTTAAAGTATTTTGGTTGAGGCATGGACTGGTCTCTTGAACATGGTAGAGGGAGACGTGAATACTTCCCTTACCTACCTTTTGTTCCTTTGTGGTCCCCTTCCAGTGTTTGTCCACCTCTTGGTTTTCTCTTACTCCCACTCCCCTTCCCGCTTTATTTCTGTACTACCTATTGCTTTTTAATTTTTTATATTCCTTGCTTTAGGTCTCCTAATTTGTATCCTGCAAAGGGTATTTTGTGTGAAACTGTGCTATCGATGATAACATTTTACCGGATATGTGATTATTGATATTTTGTTTATCTCTAGTGAAGATCATGGCATACCTTATTGAGTTGTTATGTAACGTGCATACTCTTTGTATTCTTATATAATTAGAAATGAAGAATTGAAAAAAATAAAATAACTGTCTACTTAAACTCAAAATTCCCCCTTCTGCATGTTTGGAGCAGCACCAGTTGGTGCTCTAAATCATGCATTTGTAAATGTTGGAGCTCTACAGGTAACATGTCATAAAGATATGTGGGCTGACCTTCCAAAGACACAGATTAATAAAAAAAAAAAAAGCAAAATGCACACTATTGCTTTTGGGCTGTACTACATGTACAAACAACAACTGCCATACACATATGCAGTATCGCTGCGATCGTCAGGAGCAGGATAATTTATTTTGGGATGTTCTTTGGTGGTAGGCTATGGCAGTAATAAGAAATATACAGCTACATTTATTTTTTTTTTTATACTAATTTGGGACAGTTTTCTTTTGATAATAAAGGAAAATCAGGAGATACTATATATCTAATATCAAGATTACTATATACTACCAAATGAAAGCCAAATTTGTCCTGAAAAAACAAGTTACAATCCACCTGGATGCACAAAGTAGTTGTGATGATATGTACGGTTTTACTAAAATGTGTTAAAATTGCTAAATTTGCTAAGGCATTAAGATTTAGGCGTGAATGGGTTCATGGCTTGGTAGCCAGTTTACTGAAACAGGCTCTCTTGCAGAGCTATGCGCCCCAATAACATCCCTCTCCTTCTAGTGGCTCTGGTTCCTCCTTCCAACCTCTGGTCACTGCAGGACACACTAGTGAAAAAGGGGTCAGAAGAAGGAAACAAAGCAGTCATCAGGAGGCATGCTATTTGAAACCCAAAACTGTGGGATAGTATCAATGCACAGAGCTCTGCAAGAGGCCAAAGTTTCAGCAAACCACCCACCAGAAAGGTGGATTAAAGTTTGGCACTTTCAGTGTATTTTTATTTTTTTACTTTTACCCCCAACAGGGTCACTTTGACTTTTTTCTATCCCTTGCATTTGAGTAATGCTGATCTCCTACAGCCACATCCTGCTTACATGCTTACACTACAGTCATGGCAGCCTGACATTTTTTAGGGCAGGTTTGCTGATAGCAGGGATGAGCTGAAAAGCACCCGTTTCAGCTTCAGTACCAGAACTTGCGAACAGGCAAACAATTTGTGTGAACATGTGAACACTGTTAAAATCGATGGGATATGAACATGAAAAATCTAAAGTGCTCATATTCCTGTTTAAAGACTGGCTTTGCTGAAACCCTTTCTGGCTCCAGATCCTGCTTGCTGTTCCACTACTTTGATCCCTGACTTCTGCTTGGTTGACTATTCATTCCAGTTACTGAAATTTGGCTACGCTTTGACTACGTTTGTTCTTTTTACTTTTATTATTAAACACGTGTGATTTAACTGTACTTCTGTCTCGGTTTGATTTCATGGTTTCTGACAGGCGCAGGGTTCCCCTTAATATCCATACCAGACCCAAAGGGCCTGGTAATGGACTGGGGGGGGGGGCTTGCTGTTTTTTTCAATGATATTTATGTATATTGCCGGGATCCGGCAATACATTACAGCCACAAACAGTTTTGAGTTAAATTTTTTTCTTTACAAATGTAATTTTGCTGCTCTCATACATAAAACTATGTATGGCTGCTGTGTAAGCAGCCTTACATAATGTGGGGCATGGACTCAGCCCCCTGAGCCATGATTGGTCAAAGGCACCCTGCCTTTGGCCAATCATGGCTCTGACAGCAGAGTGCATTGTGATTGGCTAAAGCATGCAGGTCAGGTGCATGCTTTGGCCAATCAGCAGCCCTTAATGAACTTGCGGTTCATTATGGAGCGTTTTGCGGGCACTCATGCTTTCCCGTGAACGTCCCATAATGTTTGGTATTCAGCGATAATGATGAGCTTTATGTTCGGGTCGAACATGAGTTAGAATCTCAAACATTGGCTGTTTGCCCGTTTGCCGAATAGTGAACAATTTGGGGTGTTCACGGCAAATTTGAAAGCGGAACACCCTTTAAAAGTCTATGGGAGAAATCAAAAGTGATCATTTTAAATGCTTATATGCATGGTATTGTCATAAAAAGTGTTTGGGGACCTGGGTCCTGCCCCAGGGGACATGTATCAAGGAAAAAAAAAGTTTAAAAAAATGACGTTTTTTCGGGAGCAGTGATTTTATTAATGCTTAAAGTGAAATAATAAAAGTGAAATATTCCTTTAAATTTTGTAGCTGGGAGGTGTCTATAGTATGCCTGTAAAGTGGCACATGTTTCCCATCTTTAGAACAGTCCAAGAGCAAAATTACATTTCTAAAGAAAAAAGAGTAATTTAAAAGTACTTGTGGCTATAATGAATTGTCGGTCCCGGAAATACACATAAAAGTAATTGAAAAAAATGGCATGGGATTCCCCCACAGGGGAACCCTGAACCAAAATAAAAAAAATGCATGGGGTCCCCCCAAATTCCATACCAGGCCCTTCAGGTCTGGTATGGATTTTAAGGAGAACCCCACGCTAATTTTTTTTAAAAATGGCGTGGGGTCCCCCCAAAAATCCATACCAGACCCTTATCCGAGCATGCAAACCTGGCAGGCCACAGGAAAAGAGGGGGGTCGAGAGAGTGGCCCCCTCCTGAACTGTACCAGGCTACATGCCCTCAACATGGGCAGGGTACTTTGGGGTAGCCCACCAAAGCATCTTGTCCCCATGTTGATAGGGAGAAGGGCCTCATCTCCACAACCCTTGCCTGGTGGTTGTGGGGGTCCTGCGGGCGGGGGGCTTATCGGAATCTAGAAGCCCCCTTTAACACGGGGCCCCCCCTTTGTGAAATGGTAAAAAACACAAGACATGGCTTGGGTCAATTCCTTCATTAAAAAATAAAAGTGTCCCACGAAGTCCATCCGATGGATAAAAAAAAAAGCCGCATGCTGACACCGATCTGCCTCCATGGGAGGCACCCACTGTAATGACCGCCTCTCAGGTGACATATCTTTTATAACTGAGGGCAGGGCCACACAATGACGTCACCCGCCCCCTCTGAGGCATGGGGACATCCCTATGGCTTTCCCGCAGTGTCAGGGGGCGGGGTCACTCGGTTACATAATATAAAGAGCTGTCACCTGACATTACGGCAGGTGCCTCCCATAGAGGCAGATCGGTGTCGGCTTTTTGTTTTCCATCCATCGGAGCGAGAGAAGAAGAAGATGAATGGACTTCGTGTGACACTTTTATTGTTTTATTTTTTAATAAAAAAAGGCCAGGTTGCGTGCTCGGATAAGGGTCTGGTATGGATTTTAAGGGGGATCCCCACGCCATTTTTTTTTACATTTTGGCCAGGGATTCCCCTTAATATCCATACCAGACCTGAAGGTCCTAGTATGGAATTTGGGGGGACATCCACGCATTTTTATTTTTTATTTTGGTTTGGGGTTCCCCTGTGGGGGAATCCCATGCTGTTTTTTTCAATGACTTTTATGTGTATTTACGGGACCGACAATTCATTATAGCCGCAAGTACTTTTAAATTACTTTTTTTTCCTTTAGAAATGTCATTTTGCTCTCAGACTGTTCTAAACATGGGAAAAATGCGCTATTTTACAAGCATACTATAGGCACCCCCCAGGTACGAAATTTAAAGGGATATTTCACTTTTATTGTTGCCCTTTAAGCATTATTAAAATTACTGCTCCCAAAAAAAGTCAATTTTAAAAACTTTTTTTACATTGATTCATGTCCCCTGGGGCAGGACCCAGGTCCCCAAACACTTTTTATGACAATACCATGCATATAAGCCTTTAAAATTTGAACTTTTTATTTTTCATGTTTATGTCCCATAGACTTTAACAGTGTTTGCGTGTTCAAACAAATTTCTTGCCTGTTCGCATGTTCTGCTGCAAACCAAACCGGGAGGTGTTTGACTCATCCCTATTCAGCGAACGGGTGAACATTGGGCTCATCCCTACCTGATAGTGATAACAGTGAACAATTGCTGTATATGTTGAATTGGCCACTCTCTCCTTTATAATCCTATGTAAATGGGTGTCAGCACAGGAGAACAATCAAAAGACAGGGACAGAGAGTTTTTACCCTATAACAGGAAATGCCTAAGCAAGAGCCTTCATGGTAGAATCACCAGATTTTATCATGTATTGCAATGAAAGCAGCCAATCTAAAAATATTGATGGTGCACACATTGGTAATTGAATTATTCCAGAGACTGATTTTTCTTGGAAAATATTATTTGCCAGAAATCACTGCCCTCATTAAGGATATCCAGTAATATTTTAAAAAAGTGGGTAACCTTGCTGTTTCTATAATGACTCTTTTTGGCATTATGGTATGCAAAATGAAAAGAATATGTTAACCCAGCATTTCAAAATCTTGATATGTGCCTACTGTACCATTTACTTGTATGGAAATGTATCCTGTTCTATTTGTATTGCTTCCTTTCTGTTAAATCCCTGGTGTTCCTGCCAGCGGTCCGTTTTTCTAGCTGGGAACTGTGCCAGCTCTGCTCAAATGACCAGACAAGTGCTAATACTCCCCCCTGCACAGCCACCCACTGGGAAGTTCAGTGTGTTGCTGATTATCCTCCACCAGCTCTCTTAGCTCATTATGTACCTGGGAACCGAGGGTATGTGATCACTTATAAAAAAAGGAAAATATTTTTATATGAATGCACAAATGTTTTGCCTTTTATTTCTATTTTAAAATGAACGGGTTGTTTTACAAGGTAAAGAATCCCATATACTTTAGCTTGTTTCAAAATTTAGCCAAGTAAGGGTAGGTCAGGGCTTGGTTCAAGCCAAGTCCTTAATTGAAACACTAACTTCCTAGCTGAAGCTGGTATTTGCATAATATTGTGGTTTTGGTCCTCCCTGATGTGTATTCCCTTCATTAACATAACTTTACCTGGACAATCGCATAACACTTTTTACAAGTGGCCATTAGAAAGATATGAAGTAAGTAAAGATAATGGACATGGGAACAAAATGATAAAACTGTAAGGGGAACTAAAATGAAAAAGTACAAATTACATGAATTTTCGGTAAATTTCCAATATTTCCAGCTTACACCTAACCAAAACATATGATTTATATTTTTTTGTTTTTTTATGAACTATACAAGCAACCTATTCTTAACATGGGAAAATGAAAATGAGTGTTTTATGTCATGCTTCTATATTCTACTGTATTTTACTCCAAGTTGGTTATTCTGGGCTATAAGAAATGATGGCAAAGGTTCTAAGAAGGTTCTGACCCTGAGAGAGAGAGCTAGGTAATGGCAACCAATCAAAATCAGTTTTCAGTATACTGCAAAAGATACATTATTGGCTTCTGAAAGGTAATTTTATTTTTTTGCCATATGTTGTTGTTAATAATTTTCACCTTACTCTATAAATACATAGTATTATGGCTTTTGAAATATTCATCCTCTTAGAAACTTGTTCAGCTACTAACTCTACTTGGCAAAATATTAGTAAATGTAACCTAAAATTGACAAAAATGTTTTAGCAAATGTTATTTTATAAATGTGCATTTAATATTGAATTTAAATACAGACTTTAACATGGTATTTTAAATATTCTCTTTAATTTGTCCTTTAAATAACTATGATAAAGATGACATTTTGTAGGTGTATTGTGTTTGCATGCCTGGTGGTGATTCAAAAAGAAACAGAGAGGGAGGAATACGCTAAATTCCATTAATATGCAGATGGAAGTTTATAGTGATTCCAGAAAAGACCAGAACATAGTGCTAAAATGAATAACACATAATGGCATCTGGCACTTTAGACATTTTTTTTAGGCCTTGAAATTGTTGGAAAACTGACAGTTTGAACTAAACTAACAGCCCTATTTATTTATCAAGGATTTTGTAGAGAATTTGAGCCAAGTCCAAATTCATCCTTTTTTTTTTGTTGTTGTTTGTTAGAGGGCATCTGGACAGGCTATTTCATGGAGACATATAGACAATATTTTCTGTAAATTGCCACCCAAATTAAGCAACTGTTGTGTGTATGAACTGGTGCAATGAGCAAAAGACCACATATCAAAAATACCATTGTCTACAATTTACTGGAAAACAAACAGCCAAACAAAAAAAATTATAATTTCCATCCAAAGTAGTGGAAATGTTTTTCTGTAGGAGGCACTGGAAGGAAAGCAACTGTACAACTGTGTCTTCATGTGCAATAATCTGATCACTTAAATCAAAATGTGGAACAGTTATGTTACTCCAAAAACAAAACAGTAGAAAAGGAATCCAGGGCTAACCTTCATTTCTATGATTATTTATTTATTTATGTATGTATTTTTGTGTTGCTGTGTAAAAATAAAGGAAACTTTCACTTTCACGGTTGTCATTCTTATCCTCTTGCCTTATTCTTTAGTAGGGATGGGCCGAATGGACCCCTGTGCGGTTTGCAGCAGTACTTCGAACACCGCAAAAGTTCGGACCTGATTAAAGTCAATGTGACCCAAATGTCAAAAATCAAAAGTGCCTATTTTGAAGGCTTATAAGCAAGTAATTGGGCACACAATAATTATAGAGGTCTGGATCCTGCCCTGGGAGACATGTATCAATAAAAAAAAAGTTTATGAAAAACTTAATTTTTAAATGAACAGTGTTTTTTTGATCTTTAAAGTGAAAGCATAAAAATGAAAAATTCCTTCCAATATAGTGCCTGGGGGGCCCCCTAATTCTACCTGTAAAGTGGCAGATCTGTACCATGTCTAGAATCTGCTGCAGCAATAATTGCATTTATAAAGCCAAAAAAATTGCATTTTCCCTGCAAGCTGCCTTTATTTTGCTCAGCAACAGCTGGGGAGACAGTGTGTATGATGAGGCCACAATGTAGTGCACTGGGAACAAAATTCAAGGTTTTTTGGATACATTTTGGTGTCACTTTGACTTTGTATAGAAGTAATGGGTATGTAAAAATTGGTCTTTGGGTGTCGGTGGCACCTTCCCACCGTAACCCTATAGAGGTAATCTTGATGAAAGCAAGAACTAGCCTTGCTGTAAAAATTGCAATGATCTGTACCTGTCAAACAGGTGCAGAAAAATTGTGTTTTGGGTGTCAGTGGCACCTTCCCACCATAACCCTATAGAGGTACTCTTGATGAAGGCAAAAAAAATTGCAATGATATCCACCTGTCAAACAGGTGCTGAAAAATTGGTCTTTGGGTGTTAATTGTGCCCATGAAACCTATAGCAAAAACGTTCTTCCAGATGAAATGATTGAACGCCTCAAAGCTAGGCAGCCTTGAAGTCCTGCAGAGATTCCACATCCCAAAAAGACTTAATAAGTGACATTGGCATCAGGGACTTCATAGCTGGTAATCCAGGACTGATTCATTTTTATAAAAGGCAAACGGTCCATGGAGTCTGTGGACAGATGCGTTCTATTATCAGTAACGAAACCTCCTGCAGCACTGACTGCCCATTCTTAAAGCATGCTGGATGTAGGGCAGCCCAACAACTCAATAGCATACTGGGCAAGTTCTGGCCACTGGTCTATTCTCATGACCCCATAAGTTAGTGGATTGTCAGCTGGAAAGCTCTCCATCTCTGTTTTGGCCTGAGGTAATCGTCCACCATGTGATGCAGATGCTGCCGATGGGATGTGGAAGCTGACAGCCCTGGGCAGCAAGGACTAAAACAATTCCAAAATGCCTCACTTAGGAATGCCTTCTCCAATGTGCCTCTCTTGACAAACAGAAGACTCAAAACTATGTTTTGCACAAAACTGTAACCTACTGGAGTCAGGAAAAACATTCAATAAAATCCTCTTTAACATGTCCTCAAGAGATTTTATCTTCTGCACTCTCTGTGGGGACAGAATGAGTTCTGAGAACTTCCCCTTATAACGATGGTCAAGCAGGGTTGCCAACCAGTAATCATCCTTCTCCTTTATGCCAAGTATTCTTGGGTCCTTTCGCAGGCTTTGAAGCATGAGGTTGCCCATGCAACCCAAATTTGCAGAGGCTTGAGAAGCAGACTCCTCGGGGTCACTCAGGATGACAGCATCTGGAACTTCCTCCTCCCAGCCACGTACTACTCCCAAGGGTCCTGGGATTGGAAAGCCATCGCTTACAGATTGATGTATGTCTTCCTCTTCCTCGAAGCCTATGAAAGTGCCAGAATCTTCCTCCTCCCCTCTCTCCTCCTGTGTGTTCTGTGACATAGGAATGATGGTGTCTGGGTAAAGTTGGCCTTGAGAGGAAAGGAAGTCCTCCTCTTCCTCCTGCTGCTTTGCCTCCAGTGCCCTGTCCATAATGCCATGCAGAGTCTGCTCCAGCAGGAACACAACAGGGATTGTGTCACTGATGCATGCACTGTCATAGCTCACCATCCTTGTAGCCTCCTCAAATGGTGACATTGGCGTGGGGGAAAAAATCCAAGGCCTTCCGAGCCTGTCTTCTCGCTGTACTCGCACAGGTACTCATTGACGGATCTCGTTGACATATGTCTTCCTCTGCTTCAATGCCTCTAAAGCTTCCAGAATTTGCCTCCTCCTCATCCTCTTTCCTCTCTTCATGTGTGTTCTGTGGCATAGAAACAAGGGTGTCTTCATAAAGTGGGTCTTGAGAGGAAAGGAAGTCTTCTTCTTCCTCCCGTGGCTCCCACTACTCTGCCTCAAGTGCCCTGTTGATGGCCCCCTGCTGCATTTATAGCCGCTGCAGCATTGCCAAAGTTGAGTTCCACCTGGTGGGCATGCCACAAATCAGGTGGTTTATGGGCAGGTGGAATTCCCACTGAATTTCAGCCAACCAAGCACTGGCTGTGTATGACTGCCTAAAATGGCTACAGACTCTTCTGGCCAGCTTTAACACACCTTGCAACCCAGGGTACGTATTAAATAAATGCTGCACCACGAAATTGAGGACATGTGCCAGGTATGGCACATGTGTCAATTTTCCCTGTCTAAGGGCGGATAGGAGGTTTGAGTCATTATCGCACACCACAATTCCTGGCTCCAGCCAGCGTGATGTGAACCACCTCTGGGCCTGTCCCTGCAGAGCTGCAAGAATCTCTGCTCCGGTATGGTTCCTGTCCCCTAAACACACCAGCTGAAGCACTGCATTGCACATTTTAGCCTGACTCATGGAATAGCCCTTTGAAAGCGTACCTGATGTTCATAGGACAATTCTGCAGAGGAGGGCATGGAGGTGGCAGAGGAGGAGGAGATAAAGCTCACAGGTCTGGCATCATCACCACCAGCTGTATGGAAACGTGGGGACGCAACAAGCTGCAGCACTGAGCCCTGTCCTGCATCTTTTCGAGTAGCAAGCAGCGTTACCCAGTGTGCTGTGAACAAAATATATCTTCCCTGCCCATGCTTGTTGGACCACGTATCAGCAGTAAGGTGGATTTTACAGCTGACTGCCTTGCCCAACAATGCCAGAACATTCGCTTTCACGTGATGGTAGAAAGATAGAATGGCTTTAAGTGAAAAGTAGCAGCAACTGGGAACCTGCCATTGTGGTACAGCACATTGTGCAAATTCAGGGAAGGGGGCAGATTCCACCAGGCTGAAAGGCAGAAGTTGGAGAGCCAACAGCTTTGACAAGCTTGCATTTAGACGCTGGGCATGTGGATGGCAGGGGTTGTATTATTTTTTCCGCTGCAGCAGATGGGTTTGAGTATTTGCCGGCAGATGTGCTGCTAGGACCTGGGACACCCTGTGCTATACCATCATCCCTGTCAGTGCAGGATGCTGAGAGGTAATGTCTCTGTATAGCAGGGGCAGACTGAAGTGGGTAAGGAGGAGGGGTGGAGGGACAGATTTGTGTCCCTTTTGTGTGTCTTTTAGGTGCTTTTGGATGTTAAATGCCCTGTTAAGCATATGATACCCACATGGCTGGTGTTTTTGGCACTTTGATGTGCCTGAGACACAGTTTGAAGATAGCAACAGTGCGATCTGCTGCAAATGTACTGAAAATGGCCCAGACAGCTGAGTTTTGGGGAGTGGGCCGGGAGATAAAAGCTGCCGACTGTGATGGAATAGGGTGGCTGCTCTCTACTCTTTCTTGATGTCGGTCTCCTTGGGGTTGTGACCCCTCACCTTCAGTTTCCTCCTCTGCTCTATCTGGCACCCAAGTCGCATCAGTTACCTTATCATCATCATCATCATCATCATCATCTCCATCTCCTCCATCTTCATCATAATCATTACCACTGGAAAAAACTTGGTAATACACTGAGGCTGGGGGAACATGAATGCCAATTTGTCTACAAGTGTTCACCCCACTCTCTAGGCTCATGTTCCTGTCATCCTCAACCTTAGAACCAACATCTGAATCCAGTAATTGCTGGGTATCATCAAGGAGCAAGTGGCTGACCCTGCTGTCAAACAACTCAACTGACTCCTCCATGGTTGATGTTGGGGCTATGGCAGGAATAGATGTGGACAAGGAGGCAGGTTTATCCACTCAGTCCACCACCTCCTCTGCATGCTGTGGCTGGATAGCACTGGCAAACTCCCTACACAGAAGAAATGATGCCCTGCCTGAGGACTGACCACCATGTCCACCTTTGCCTGTGGACACATTTGTTGCTGGCCCCCTTAGAGTGCCAAGGGAACATCTGCCTCTCATTGTTGTCCTCCCAGACATTATTGGGAGGGAGGGGGTGATGTTTATAAGCAAATGTAAAAAAGAAGTGGAAATCTGTATGTAGATGCACTTTAATCAATGTAAAGTGGTGTTTGGTACACTTTAATTTGAGTACTCGCACTACACAGACACACTCTGCGGATACACCATAATATACTGCAATATAATGTGCCAAATGTACAGTGACACACAGAACTATATGGCGTGAAAGTGGCAGTAACGCACACAGAAGTAAATGGCATTAAACGTGCAGTAACGCACACAACTATATGGTGTTAAACTGTCAGTAACACACACAAAACTATATGGAATCAAACTGGTAGTAACACACACAGAACTATATGGTGTTAAACTGTCAGTAACGCACACAGAAGTAAATAGTGTTAAACTGTCAGTAACACAACCAAATAGATGGTGTTTAACCATCACTACACTGACACTATCTGAACTGTCCCTACTCTAGCTATACACTAATGTAAAGATTACAGACACGGTCTCACTACACTGAAACTATCTGAGCTTTCCCTACTCTACACTAATATATGTATGAATGCACAGTCTCACTACACTACAATGAAACTATCTGAGTTGTCCCTATTCTAGCTGCACACTATGCAAAGCTGAATGATGGTCCTCCTCACTATACTCACACTATCCCTAGACTGATATTAAATGTATATTCTACACTAACAATTGAAGCAAAATAGCACACTCTAGCACACTAACTAATAGCACTGAACAGAGCCCTGTTCTAGCTCTCTCCACGCGAAATCACACTGAAAATGGCTACCATTGAAAGAATACTGTGTGACAGGAATGAGCCATGATTGGATAAAGTCATGATGACAGTGTCCAATCATGACTCTGACAGTGCTCTGTGCCCTGATTGGCTGAAGCTTTCACTGCTTCAGCCAATCAGGACTTGCAATGCACTGTGGTCAGTTCGGGGGCTGAACAAACAGATGTTCGCCGAGCGTCCGAACAACCCGTTTTTTCAGATGTTCGCCGAACAACGAAAGTTCGGCCCGAACTTATACACGGGCCAAACCATTCTCCCATCCCTATTCTTTAGCCTATTACTGGTCAGGAACAAATATGCAAGTCAGGAATTTTAGTTCTATCATTTACATACCTGTTCTATATCAGTCACTCACTGGAGCTTTAAAAGTTTAAAGTGATTGTAAACTTTTTCTAAAAAAATAAACATGTTATATGTACCTTTTCTGTGCAATGGTTTTTCAAAGAGCATCCCCAATCCTCCTTTTCTGGATTTCCCTAGAAGGCACTTCGGCAAGTGTTTCCATAGCAAGCCAATTCTTACGGGTGCACTCATGTGGACATAATCTTGCATCTATAGGCACAAACAAAGCAGCCCAGCCCTGCCTCCCACTCCTTCACCATAGGATTTGATTGACAGCAGCAGGAGCCAAAGTTGAGGAGGGAGAGAAACGCTGCTCTCGGACACATCACTGGATCAAAATTGGGCTCAGGTAAGTATACAGGGGGACTAGAGGAATCCTGCTGTACACAAGGATTTTGACCTTAATGCAGTGAGTGCATTAAGGTAAAAAAAAAAAGCCTTTAAAACCACTTTAATACAAGTATATTGCATATGTTCATATGAATACATATATCTGCCATTAGGTCCACTTTAAAGTGGTTTGAAAGACTAAACATTTTTTATTGTACTCTATGTTGTGCCTGCTCCTGTAAGTCAACTCCTGTGACAAGGGAACAAGAGGCAGGGCCCAGGGGTGCTGGTTGTGTCTATGGACACAGGCAGAGCAGCTCAGAATTGAGCCTACAGGTGTGCCGCAATAGGAATCGGCTTCTTATGATGGCACACAGAGAAAAGGAGGAGCCAGGAGCGCTGGCGGGGGTCTCTAGAACAAGAGGTATGGGGTCGCTCTGGGCAATCCTATTGCACACACAGAGCAGTTAAGTATAAAGCAGGTTGTAATCTCCTTAGGTGTATACTTGATAAATAATATGCAAGTTTAACTCATACAGGTATTTACTGCCTCCCACAAAGATCACAGTACTCCCTTTGTTTGCTTATCTCTCCAGAAGGATGAAGCCATCATTGTCCAGCCATTTTCCAGGGTCAGCATCTTTAACCTGGGCTGTCATGATGGCTCAGATATGACACAATTATGTAATCCATTGTGCCTGTACAGTTATTGGTTTTACAAATTTCTGACACAGGTCATTCCCTGCTGCAGCCTATTACCTTGCAACTTGCTATAAAATGTACAGCGTTGCAGTCTGACACTAAAGGAGAGAGGGAAAGTTTCATAATGTCTGAAGCAAATTTGCTGCATCTTCTCAGCCTAGGCAAAGTCACATTTTGGAATGTCACTCAAAATTGTGACATGCCAGAAAAATATTCATGCATACATAAAGTGTGTGCGAGTGAGACCCCCCATAACAGCCACAGATATATCCCAGGGTCACTGGGAAATATAGGAAACTAATTAAAGTTTAACTCTACTCCATGTGCCCAGAGCTAAGACTTCAGTTGTGGGTGGACTGGTGACTCAAGTTGCTATTTGATAAACATGTTTATTGTAACTGAAAATGCTAAAAAAAAATGGAAGTGTAGAGATTATGTTTCTTTTTTACCTGGAATTTGTGTACACCAGAGCACTGTGCTGTTAGAATGAACTGCTAGAAAGCATAAAAAATATGCTCAAATTACCCCTCAGGGAACAATATTTTCTATAGTTCTACCCAAAAGTTCAGATACAAAGATATTAAAGCAAGTGTCAAACTAATTGTCAATTGAAAGCATACCTGCCCTCAATTTATCCATTGCTATATACTGTTTTATGCTCTAACATAGAGGCTCCTAATAGGACCATACTTTAGAGTTGGGCCTTGATGAGGCAGTATGGCTTCCACATATATTGGGTGACAATGCAAGAGCTAAACTGGGAGACAGTTGTCACCATATAATAAGAAGTGACTGAACGAGGACCTTCAAGCGGTAGTAAACTCTGCATTTCGGTTTTAAATGAATCTTCAAAAATGATTCTGTTAGAGAAGCTTTAATCCTGCTATAATAACTGCTATTCCACACTTCCTAGAAACAGCTTCTTTGTAATTGTATGTGACATGGGGCTCACGGAGTTGTGGCTGATGTGATAGGGATAACCTGAAATAGAGACCCTTTAGAATCCTTTGCATCTTCATGCTGCGGTAAAGTGCAGTATTTTTTTGTGAACAGAATGTCCAGCACTGATAAACTTAACTAAACAAAATTCAGCTCAGAGTAGTCTTCCAAAGCAAGAAGCCCTGTAAAAAAATACATTTAAGATCCCTCCATATACGTATGCATTACAGTAACATACGTTAAAAAGTTAATTTTCTTTTTTGTGTGAATATACTTATCCTTCCAGCAGACCATATATTAAAATGCTGCAGCTGCTTTTCTTCTTCCTGGCTGCTGCAAGTATACAACATTTTCCATGAGTCAAATACCTGCCCCCTCCAGTGCACACAATGGTTCCTTCCAATGGCTTGTATCTCCTGTATTGATGTATAAGCTGGTGGGAAGAACTATTGTTTGCTGTTGGGGAGCAGGTTTTCTACACATCCCTGCTTCAGGAGACTTTAAGCTATGTTTAGTTTATGTTAGGATGATCAGTACTGAAGATTTTTAAAAATGACCAAAGAAAATGTATTGTTTCAATTTAATTGACTTACAACAGAATGACAATACTCCAGTGCCTTGCAAAAGTATTCACCCACCCTTGGCTTTTTACCTATTTTGTTACATTACAGCCTTTAGTTACATTTTTTAAATCTGAATTATATGTGATGGATCAGAACACAATAGTCCAAGTTGGTGAAGTAAAATTAGAAAAACATATACATAAAGCTATTTTTCAGAAATAACAAACTGATAATTGGCATGTGCGTGTGTATTCACCCCCTTTGTTATGAAGCCCATAAACAGCTCTGGTGCAACCAATTACCTTCAGAAGTCACATAATAAGTGAAATGATTGTGTGCAATCTAAGTGTCACATGACCTGTCATTACATATACACTCCTTTTTAAAAGGCCCCAGAGGCTGCAACACATAAGCAAGAGGCACCACTAACCAAACACTACCATGAAGACCAGGGAACTCTCCAAAAAGTGAGGGACAATGTTGTTGAGAAGTACAAGTCAGGGTTAGGTTATAAAAAAATATCCAAATCTTTGATAATCCCTAGGAGCACCATCAAATCTATCATAACCAAATGGAAAGAACATGGCACAACAGAGACGGCCGTGTGGCAAAACTCACGGACTGGGCAAGGAGGGCATTAATCAGAGAGGCAGGTAACCGTGGAGGAGCTGCAGAGTTCCACAGCAGAGACTGGAGTATCTGTACATAGGACAACAATAAGACGCTCTGCCATAAAGCCCAATAAAGAGTTGGGCTTTGTGGCAGAGTGGCCAGAAGAAAGCCATTACTTTCAGCAAAAAACAAAATGGAACGTTTTGAATTTGTGAAAAGTCGGGAGGCTCCCAAAATGCATGGAGGAAGGTGCTCTGGTCTGAGGAGAGTAAAATTTAACCTTTTGCCCATCAAAGAAAACGCTATGTCTGGTGCAAATCCAACACATCACATCACCCAAAGAGCACAATCCCCACAATGAAACATGGTGGTGGCAGAATCATGCTGTGGGGATGTTTCTCAGCAGTCAGGACTGGGAAATTGATCAGAGTTGAGGGAGAGATGGATGGTGCTAAATGCAGGGATATTCTTGAGCAAAACCTGTACCACTCTGTGTGTGATTTGAGGCAAGGACGGAGGTTCACTTTCCAGCAGGACAATGACCAAAAATACACTGCTAATGCAATACTTGAGTGGTGTAAGGGGAAACATGTAAATGTGTTGGAATGGCCTAGTCAAAGCCCAGACCTCAATCCAATAGAAAATATGTGGTCAGACTTAAAGATTGCTGTTCACAAGCACAAACCATCCAACTTGAAAGAGCTGGAGCAGTTTTGCAATGAGGAATGGGCAAAAATCCCAGTGGTAAGATGTGGCAAGCTCATAGAGACTTATCCAAAGCGACTTGGAGCTGTGAGAGCTGTTATAGCAAAAGGTGGCTCTACAAAGTATTGACTTTAGGGGGTGAATAGTTATGCACATTGACTTTCTTCTGTTATTTTGTCCTATTTGTTGTTTGCTTCACAGAAAAAAACAAAAAGGAACATCTTCAAAGTTGTGGGCATGTTCTGTAAATTAAATGATGCAAATCCTCAAACAATCCATGTTAATTCCAGGTTATGAGGCAACAAAACACGGGGGTGGGGGTTGGGGGGAATACTTTTGCAAGGCACTGTACCTAGTGTCACTAATATAAAATATAGGTTTCAGTTACTAGCTTAAGCAGTCAACATTTTCTACAAAATGTCTATGTAATCTTTGTCTCAGAAATGTTTTTTACAGTATATGCATTTCAATATAACCTGTCTTTAATTTAAATTGTAGCATGCCATATTATTTTAGATTATTGTCCTTAAAATAAAATTACAGTACTATGCAGGGTAACATGTAATTAACACAGTTTATCAAAGCCTAATAAGGACTAATTATACAAGACAGAAAAAACCTTATTTTGTAGGTTTCAGCTACCAAACATTAAAGCCAATGGTACAATTTTCCACAGTGATTCTGCTCCCTGTCATGATATATCACAAATAGCCCTATTAGTGAAATGCATACATTCACTGAAATCACTAGATTCGTTAACGTCTGTGTCAATACACCTGCACATTGCCACCAGAAAACCAATCCATCCCATGGGGGCGCTGTTCCAAATGATGTTGACCAATGAGAAAGCAAAGAAATCCATCCCAAGGGGGCACTGTGCCAAAAGATATAACCAATGGTTTCTACATTGCCACCAACACAGCTCAGACTTAGTAAGTCCAGTGCATTCTTTCTCATTTGAAATCCCTTGGTACTTAAACACTACATTTGTAAACAGTAGGACCCCTTTTCTGCTGTATTTTAAAGTGTTATATGAAAAGAAAAAAAATACAATGGCTTTTAACAGAAAGGCAATAGCATTTGATGTACACTGTAAAGCTAGTCATACATGGTTCGAAATTTGGCCGGTTTAGCAGGGACAGGGTGAGATTCGATCCATCTATGGGCAGGCTGGTTGTATTCAAGTTGATCCATAAATCAAGTTGGGCACAACCAGCCTGGTGAACAAGAAAGCAAAGTGGGCACCAGGTTAGTATTAATAAAATCAACAATACTTTAATTCAATATCCACTTACATAAAGGCTTCTTGCATGCTGTATACAGGGCTAGTGTGGTGTGCTTGTTTGTTTCTGAGGGAATCCCACACCTGCTGAGGATCTGCCGGGGATATGTCCACCTGACCATCCCTTATCCATTGTTTTCCAGCCCTGCTTAGACTATTTATCTTTGTATTCCATCTTTTGCCAGCGAGTGCTGGCTTACTCACTAGTTACTAGTTTGTGCATTGCTTGTTTACAACCAGCCTGGCAGATTTTTTTCATGCGTTTACTGCCAGTGGCTATAGCTTCTTGCAGTAATCTTTGTGTTCTGCTGGGAAGGCTCCCCATGCACCTCCCCCTCCCCCAATTGGCAGCACCTGTGGTGGAAGGAAAGAAAATGAAATCATCCATTGGGATGCCTAATACCATGTTTAACCAGCAAGTGGCAACTTTGGAAGAAACATGTACTGAGGATGAATGGCAGCTGCTGTTGCTGACCTCTCTTTTAGAAAAAGTTAATCCTCTGGTCAAAATGCTTAGCCAGTACCTTAAATACTCTTCCTAAAGTTGACCATACAAGGCAAAACATTTGGCTGGTTCAGCAGAGAATGGGCACATTTTTACCTGTGTGGACATCTCTGTTCACAGGAGATGATATTTGATCAACTTCTATGGAACAAACAAGTTAGAAAACTAAAACTAAATTCTAAATCAGTAACTACAGCTTCTCACCAGTGTATTCTGACATCAGCGGAAGCCACTGTAAGAATACAATGTCCTGGTGGGGGAATTTCTCCATCCACTTTGCTTGTGTGGATGTGGGAACCTGTTAGTTTTTTTTTTCTTTCAGCCTGCTAGCTGAAAGACAAAAAATTAGCTGTTTATAGCCAGTTTTACAAGTAAGCACAATAGACGTTTTGACTTCATCCTAACTTTCCTTATCTGTTTTACTTCAGAAGAATATCACCAATGGCATCATCTGTATTTTTTTTGTACTAGTTTCTTTTCAGGTCATATCGCTGAGATCAAGTAAACCACAGAAGTTATATAATGACAAAAATACACAAATATGCCTTAAACAAACAGAGGACTTTTAATTTTTGCTGAAAATCTCCTTTAGAGAGGCTCTGTCATTGAGGATAATGGAGATAATACTGCAGGTAGGAAGCATAGGTTTCCTTCTTGCACATGCTTGCAGCAGCTTTCCAAATATTGCTGTTGCGGAAAAATTAAATTCAATTTTTTTTTCAGATGGAGCCCAAACTTGCCTGCCCCTTCATACCTCCTACTCTTTTGTATTGTATTATGAGACAGCCTCTCATAAGGATAGGTCAATGGAAAGTTGTGAAGGCAAGACTTAGCAGCAAAGTATGACACCACCTAGAACTGTTGAAGCTTTGACCATTCAGTAATGACAGGAAGGTTTGGGAGTCTGATGTAGGCATCTGTAGATACAATACAAATGTGAAGAAAGCCCCCCCCCCCCCAATCCCCATGACAGAGTCCCTAACTCTATTGCTTCCAGACTCACTTATGCATTTTTTTTATGAGCATGCATGTTAAGTCACTAAAGAGCTCTAAAACACTTTCTTAAATGAAAATAAATAAATAAATAAACATGATCGGATATTCAGCCTTGTGCTTTTCAGATCGTTACTGCTTTGCAATTTGTGCTTGTGGGTTCGTATCTGGTTTTCAGTGCATCTAGTCAGTTTGCATCTGGTTTTCAGTGCGTATTTTTATATTACAAGTTTGATTTTCAGTGATTTCTTGTCTGCTCATTTCTGATTTTCAGCTCGCTCTTCTCAGGCCTTTCTGATTTTCAGTGGTTTCTGTTAGTTCGTCCTGACCGACCGTTTTGAAGCCAATTTGCGGGTACGTACTTAAATTATAGAGTTCATGCTGTGCAGGGGCTTGGTGTTGGGGTTCTTACTTTGACCCAAGCCCAGGCCATGAACAGGGTGAGGAGGAGTTCATGGACGAAGAATTGGTTGCCACAGGAATGGCAGACTGTGGCTTCCCAATTTGCCCAGCGGTGGGACTATTCCAACTGCGGAGGGGCAATATATGGGAAACACGTCCACATAGTCCCATCCCCAAACTCGGGGTCATACTATTACAACTATAAGGGGTTTAATTGTATTGTGATGTTGGCGGTGGTGTCGGCGACATACGAGTTTCTCTATGTGGATGTGGGGAAGAATGGCCAGATGTCAGATGGTAGAGTCATCACCCAGACCGTGTTCTACGGACGGCTCCAGAGTGGTGGCTTGGGATTGCCACCTTCGGAAGATAACGTGGCTGGTCTGCTGTTCATCTTTGTCGCTGATGCAGCGTTTGGGCTGAGTGATCACCTGATGTGGCCATTCCCGATGAGGACCCTCTCCCCAGACCAGAGGGTTTTTAACTACCGGCTGGCCACTGCCAGAAGAGTGGTGGAGAATGCTTTTGGGATAATGGCCAGCCAGTTCCACCTTACGCCAATCAACATGGCGGAATATAAACTTAACCATATAATCCTTGCATGCTGCTTTCTTCACAACTTTTTAAGGAGAAATTCTATGAACTATGTGGACTCAGTTGGGCCTGAGGCTGGATTTCAAGACTAAACACGGCGCATGAAGCTGGCCACCCTGGCTTGCCCCCCTAAAGCACCCGCAAGGTCCGTCTAAAATATATGGAGTATTTTACGGGTAGGGGGGCCATTGATATGCCAGAAAATGTTTAAGAAACATTTTTAAAATACATTTTTATTTTAAACTGAAATAATATTTTTATTTTAAACTGAAATAATATTTCCTTTGATTTACTGTTTGTGTTTCTTTTAGCTGTCTCCTAGGTTATACAATGAGCTTTTCTTTTTGGCCATTTTCTTCAATTGTGCAAATGTAATTTCTTTGGTACATGAGGTGACAATCTCTTCTTCAGCTAACTATTATGTTGTGGGTCTGTTACACATACAACTTGTTTTTGTTGTTAATGCATTACTGATAAAAATATTGATCATTTTCAGCACCATGAATTCATTTTTTAGTCCTGCAAAAGGCCTGATTGTGGCAAATTATAAAACGACGAAAGTAAAATCCACTTTGCACTACAAGTGCACTGCAAAAGTGCACTTGATACTGCACTGAAAGTGCACTTGTAGTGCAAAGTGTATTTGCCTTTAGTAAATAACCCCCATTTGTCACTGTAAAAACCAACTTACTCTAAAAACTGCTATTGCACATTGAAAGAAGAAGCCACACATTGTTGAGTAGAAAACCAACATATTTTTTTAATATTTTTTTTTGTTTGTCAGTAGAACTATCCTTTTTGGGTATGTTTAAAACCATAAAACAATACACAACTCAGGAACTTACAAAGTTCATCTTTGATAATTTGAAGGCAATATCATACATTAGCATGTCCAAACTGTGTTGATCTAGCCTTCATCAGATAGGGTGATGTAACCCCTGTGAAAGCCAAATTTTGAAGATGCACACAAATTGAGAGTCAAAATGGGGATTTCCCTCCTGATCCCATGCCTAAGGTCAACATGTGCTAGCTTCCATCATGGGGGATCAATGGACATGTTTCAGGGGTGCAACCCCTTCCTCTTAGCTACTTTAAATTTGGCTTTCAATCATTTTTTTTAAAAATGAGAAAAATATAAACACTTTTGAATACATTTGATGTGTTTTGGATTCTGTCAATTATGTTTTTGAGTCTTTTTTAAACATCATTGATGTCTTCCTTGATCTTCTATAAATCCCCATTGCACACCATGATCTCCCTGATGAGGATCTGTGCACTTGCACTTCCACAACATCCACATCACCTAAAATAGAAAAACACACCATGTATTATAAATATGCAGTCATACATCAATTACCTGAAGCTGTGGTCTCAGACACTCACCTGTTGTGGTCACTATTTCACCCACTTCATAATCCTCTTTTTCCTCCACATCCACTGGTTGTGGTTTTGGGATTTCCCTTTTTTTTAGGAGGTTGCGGGTCCTTGGTGTCCTGTGATGTCCTGAGTCTTTTCTCCCCTGTGTGAATAAAAAAAAGGTATACTTGGCACACAAATATGTGAGGCAAGAAATAGTAATATGAAACATTGCTTGGAAGTGTCATCCAATTGTCTGTTTTGGCAGAGTTCCAAGCTGAAGACATGTTTTTTTTTTTTCTTAAAGCTGGAATACTTACCTTTTTTGGTAAAGTATCACACATGTAGAGACCCCTAGTATCCACTGGAGCACCTGAGTGGGACAACCTAAAAAGTATGTTCTGGTGTACCACACTAGTGCTCCTGTGTCCAGATGTGTAAACAGCTGCTGAGTGTCCTCTCCTTATACTGAATCAAGTTTGCATTTAATTCTAGTCATCTAGACAACAATGTACTAAACTTATTTTAAGATAAATAGGCATGACCAAATGTAGTTAACCTACATCTGTCAAAAACATTGTATTAGTGGGCGAACTAACGATGTTTACTACAAACGAGTACTGTGCCCACAAACCTGAAACTTGCCATTTTAAATTGTACAACAGTAAAGAAAAGCACAAGGAGCAGCATGCAAGTAATAATAATAGTAACACACGACAACTACTTACTTTTTTGAAGAACTCTCTTGATGCTTCTGTACTGATCCTGCTCCCTCAATTTCAGATCTGACCAGTGTTTCCTCAATTGATCCTTGGATCGTCGTATCCCAAAATTCCTGTGTAGACTTTTCACAACTTTAGTCATGATCTTGGCCTTTCTCACATTTGGGTTTGGGTAAGGTTCATGCTTCCCATCATAGTCGGCCCTCTTCAAATTGTCCACCATCTCCACCATCTCTACAAAAGACATATTTGAGGCCTTAAATCTCCTCTGGGATTGGGATGTTTGTGGCTCCGGGCTTTCATCATTGTTGCTGCTGTCTTCATGCACTTGTTCTTTCTCTACCATGTGCTCTCCCACTGCGCCAAAAGAGAAAGGGCAGGGAATATACTAGAAAGAAGGTCAGGGTGGGCGGAGTTTAATGCATGTGCAGTGTATATAAAGCAGAAAACACGTACATCATACGTACAATCTGTGAGTGGAGGAAGGAGTAGCGGAAGCGCCGATCTTGATAACAAAGGTACAATTTTAACTTGGGGCATCAGTGACCTATACAGTTTAGAGATTGAGGCCTATATTGGGACAAGATTATGCGAGTTTAGCCTGACATTAGGGTTTGTCTTGTGTTGTGTGTTGCAGATAAAATGGATCAATTCAACGATCATGATTTCCTCCCCCAATTTATTGATTTGTACAGAGAGCTTCCCTGTCAGTGACAGACAAAAAAAACCCCACAAATCGACTAAAGAGGAAGGCAGCACTGGATAAATTGCTGGAATTTGTGAAGCCACAGATCCCCATGGCAGATATCAACTATTTGAAGTGCAAAATTGGTGGCCTGAGGAGCACTTATAATAGGGAGCTCAAGAAGGTCCAGGATTCCCAGATATCAGGAGCAGCAGCAGATGACATTTATGTACCCAGGCTGATACTATGACAGACTGCAGATTCTGTCAGACTGAAATCAGGTCATCACTCTCAACCCTTCGTTCCACTCTTCCTTCCACTCTTCCTTCCACCTCAGCTGAGGCTTCCGAAGTCCAACCTGGGCCTTCCACCCAGGAAGAAGATGTGGAGGAGTCAGGTATAGTGCTGTTAAACAGATTTATCTAAATTGTTTGTGAATGATGAACAATAAACTAAAACTATGTCCCTTTTTCATACACAGGAAAGCCTCAGCCAGGAGAAGGCTGTGGAAAGTTGCAGCCAGGAGGTGGCAGGGAAAAGTGGCAGCCAGGAGGTGGCAGGGGAAACTAGCAGCCAGGAGGTGGCCGGGCCCAGTAGCCTGACCAAATCCCAGGTCCCTCCTCTCTGCCTTCAACAAAAAATACTAATTAGGCAGGCTTCTGTAGCCCTCAGAACCCCCCTGTCTTCTTGAGGCCTATGCCTGCATGGCTGCCAACAAAATGCAGGAAATGGAGGTGGGCCAATGCCTCATTGAGGAAGTGATATATATGGCCCTAAATAAGGGTTTGAGGGGCGAACCCACAAGCAAAACCCACCTGTATGAATTGGACCATCCTCCTTCACCTCCTGCCACAACTCCAAAACCAGAGCCACAGCCTGGAAGCAAGCATGCGAACAAGCGTGGAAGAAAGACAAGAGTTTGATGGCCTGGGTTCAGTCTGGTCTGGCAAAAGACGCAGACTGTTGTAAGCCCACAGCCTGGGGACATATATGTCATCTGCTGCTGTTCCTGATCTCTTGGAGTCCTTGACCGGATTGTGATCCCTATTAAATGGTCTCCTCAGGCTACCAATTTTGCATGTCAAATAGTTGATGTGTGCCCTGGGGTACAAAGGCTTTGCTAATTTCACCAGGTTATCCAGCTTTGCCTTCTTCTTTATTTTGTTATGACCATTTAATAAATGTCTATTTAAAAAAAAAAAAATCATTGGCTATGTGTTTTACTTCAAAAAGGACAGTTTGTTTGTGAGTAGGCAGGTACATTTCAAAAATACAATGTCACTGAACAACCCCCTTGAGGTTAAAAAATACAAGATCATAATGGTGCTTCCATCTCATACTTGATTAAGAGCATGCATGGAATTTTGTACGTCAGAATTGTGTACACATGCTCAGAATTTCCAACAACTGATTTTGTTGTCGGAAAATTTGAGAACAAGCTCTCAAATTTTTGTTATCGGAAATTCCGACAAAATTTTTTTGATGAAGCCTACATACGGTTGGAATTATGCCGCGTACACACGATCGGATTTTCCGACAACAAATGTACAATGGGAGCTTGTTGTCGGAAAATCTGATCGTGTGTACGCAGCATAATTCTTTATTTTGTAGGATGCACAGTTTTTCTACAACTGCATAAAAACTAAATTTTTTGTAAAAAAAATACAATAAATTATGTTAAGTGCAGACAAACTATTAATATAATTAAAATCGTAAATGGTGTTAGGTTAATAAACAACAAGTCCTAAAATTGTGTGCTTAACAGTGAAAAGTAAATATATGCAAAACTATATAGTGGCGATGCATTTAAATCCTTTACCACTTTATATAGCATTAGATAAACTGATTTCCTTTGCAATTATTCCTAACCCTTAAAATGTGTGTTTAAACCCAAGCTGTTTAAGGCTTTAAAAGCATATATGTTGTACTTTGTTTATCTCTGTATATATTTATATATTTTAATATAAATGATCTCAATATATTATTTTTTTTACCTTTCACCTTTTTCTTGCTTAACCACTTAACCACTTGCCGACCGCCGCACGACGATGTACGTCGACAGAATGGCACGGGCAGGCATAAGGGCTTACATGTACGTCCTTGCCTGCCCGCCGGTCGGGGGCCCGATCGGGCCCCCGCCCGGTGCCTGCGGCGGTCGGTATTCGTTCGGGAGCGATCCCGGACGAGGGGACGGCCATTCATTCATGGCCACCCCCTCGCGATCGCTCCCGACGAATGAAAATGTCCCGTGACATCACTTCCTCTCCTGTAATGTAAACACAGGAGAGGAAGTGATGTATTCTCTCCTCCGTGTCGGTATTTTTCGTTCCGGCACCGAGGAGAGAGCATCGGTGAGTTGCACAAGCACTACACTACACAGTAGAACATGCCAGGCACACTCACACCCCCCCTTTACCCCCCGATCACCCCCCAATTACCCCTGCCCCCCCAGTCACAGTGACACCAATTGCTTTTTTTTTTTTGCATTGGTGTCATTTGTGACTGTAATAACTGTTAGGGCAGTTAGGGTTAGCCCCCTTTAGTTCTAATGTGCCCCCCTAACCCCCCCAATAAAGGTTTAACCCCGTGATCACCCCCCCTCGCCAGTGTCACTAAGGCTGGGTTCACATTGCAGCGGTTTATGAGAACGAATGTGATTCGCACCGCACTGCAGTGCAAATCACATCCGATCTCTGTGCGATTCGAGTTCAGCCATACAGATAGTATGGCTGAATTCGTGTCGCACCCGCCGCACCCGCCGCAAATTCGCACGGGACCCTTTTTTTGGCCCGCAGCAGAATCGGATCGCATGGGTGTTCACACCATGCGATCCGAGTTTGCAGATCGCACTGCGATATGCGAACTGATCTGGGGGTGTCATTAACATTTCACTGACACTCCCAGCAGTTCACATAGGGCAGTGTGAACTGCCGCCGGGATGCATGCGATGCGGGAACCCGCCGCGGATTCATGGCGTTCCCGCATCGCTCCAGTGTGAACCCAGCCTAATAAGCGATCATTTTTCTGATCGCTGTATTAGTGTCACAGGTGACGCTAGTTAGGCAGGTAGGTATTTAGGTTCGCCGCAGCTTTTTATAGCACCAGGGACCCCCATATACTACCGCATAAAGCCCCCTGATTTCCCCCTAGTTAACCCTTTCACCAGTGATCACCATATAACTGTTACAGGTGACGCTGGTTGGTTAGTTATTTTTTTATAGTTTCAGGGCAACCGCCATTTATTACCTAATAAAGGTTTAACCCCCTGATCACCCGGCGGGTGTCATTTGTGACTGTAATAACTGTTAGGGCAGTTAGGGTTAGCCCCCTTTAGTTCTAAGGTACCCCCCTAACCCCCCCAATAAAGGTTTAACCCCGTCATCACCCCCCGTCGCCAGTGTCACTAAGGCTGGGTTCACATTGCAGCGGTTTATGAGAACGGATGTGATTCGCACCGCACTGCAGTGCAAATCACATCCGATCTCTGTGCGATTCGAGTTCAGCCATACAGATAGTATGGCTGAATTCGTGTCGCACCCGCCGCACCCGCCGCAAACTCGCACAGGACCCTTTTTTTGGTCCGCAGCAGAATCGGATCGCATGGGTGTTCACACCATGCGATCCGAGTTTGCAGATCACACTGCGATATGCGAACTGATCTGGGGGTGTCATTATCATTTCACTGACACTCCCAGCAGTTCGCATAGGGCAGTGTGAACTGCCGCCGGGAGGCATGTGATGCGGGAACCCGCCGCGCATTCGTGGCGTTCCCACATCGCTCCAGTGTGAACCCAGCCTAATAAGCGATCGTTTTTCTGATCACTGTATTAGTGTCACAGGTGACGCTAGTTAGGCAGGTAGGTATTTAGGTTCGCAGCAGCTTTTTATAGCGCCAGGGACCCCCATATACTACCGCATAAAGCCCCCTGATTGCCCCCTAGTTAACCCTTTCACCAGTGATCACCATATAACTGTTACAGGTGACGCTGGTTGGTTAGTTATTTTTTTTATAGTTTCAGGGCACCCGCCATTTATTACCTAGTCTCACTAGTGTACCCCTAAATTTAGGGGTGTCTACTTTCCAAAATGGGGTCATTTGGGGGGGGGGTTTGTGCCATCTTGGCATTTTATGGCCTTCAAAACTGTAACGCCCTTAGAAAGCCTGAAGGCGGTGCTTGGTTTTCGGGGCCCCGTACGCGGCTAGGCTCCCAAAAAGTCCCACATATGTGGTATCCCCGTACTCAAGAGAAGCAGCAGAATTTATTTTGGGGTGTCATTTCACATATGCCCATGGCATGCGTGAGCAATATATCATTTAGTGACAACTTTGTGAAAAAAAAAAAAAAAAAAAGTTTGTAATTTTCCCGCAACTTGTGGCAAAATATAAAATATTCCATGGACTCAACATGCCTCTCAGCAAATAGCTTGGGTTGTCTACTTTCTAAAATGGGGTCATTTGTGGGGGTTTTGTGCCATCTTGGCATTTTATGGCCTTCAAAACTGTAATAGGTAGTGAGGAGTGAAGTCAAATATTTACGCCCTTAGAAAACCTGAAGGCGGTTCTTGGTTTTCGGGGCCCCGTACGTGGCTAGGCTCCCAAAAAGTCCCACATATGTGGTATCCCCGTACTCAGGAGAAGCAGCAGAATTTATTTTGGGGTGTCATTTCACATATGCCCATAGCATGTGTGAGCAATATATCATTTAGTGACAACTTTGTGAAAAAAAATAAAAAAAAATTAAAGTTTGTAATTTTCCCGCAACTTGTGGCAAAATATAAAATATTCCATGGACTCAAAATGCCTCTCAGCAAATAGCTTGGGGTGTCTACTTTCTAAAATGGGGTCATTTGTGGGGGTTTTGTGCCATCTTGGCATTTTATGGCCTTCAAAACTGTAATAGGTAGTGAGAAGTGAAATCAAAAATTTACGCCCTTAGAAAGCCTGAAGGCGGTGCTTGGTTTTCGGGGCCCCGTACGCGGCTAGGCTCCCAAAAAGTCCCACATATGTGGTATCCCTGTACTCAGGAGAAGCAGCAGAATTTATTTTGGGGTGTCATTTCACATATGCCCATAGCATGTGTGAGCAATATATCATTTAGTGACAACTTTGTGTAAAAAAAAAAAAAATATATATTTTTTGTCATTATTCAATCGCTTGAGGCAAAAAAATAAAATATTCAATGGGCTCAACATGCCACTTATCAATTTCCTTAGGGTGTCTACTTTCCAAAATGGGGTCATTTGGGGGGGTTTTGTACTGCCCTGCCATTTTAGCACCTCAAGAAATGAGATAGGCAGTCGTAAACTAAAAGCTGCGTAAATTCCAGAAAACGTACCTTAGTTTGTAGATGTGACAACTTTTGCGCAAACCAATAAATATACAATTATTGACTTTTTTTTTACCAAAGACATGGGGCTGAATACATTTTGGCCTAAATGTATGACTAAAATTGAGTTTATTGTATTTTTCTAATAACAAAAAGTAGAAAATATCATTTTTTTTCAAAATTTGCGGTCTTTTTACGTTTATATCGCAAAAAATAAAAATCGCAGAGGCAATCAAATACCATCAAAAGAAAGCTCTATTTGTGGGAAGAAAAGGACGCAAATTTTGTTTGGGTACAACATTGCATGACCGCGCAATTACCAGTTAAAGCAGCGCAGTGCCAAATTGTAAAAAGACCTCTGGTCATTTACCAGCAAAATGGTCCGGTCTGAAGGTGGTTAAGGACCGCTGCATGGCAATGTAGGTCGGCACAATGGCACTGACAGGCACAAGCACGTACATGTACGTGCTTGCCTTCCAGTGAGTGCGGGGTCCGATCGGACCCCCTCCCGCTGGCTGCGGCGGTCTGTTCCGCTTCAGGAGCGATCCGGGATGAGGGGATGGACGTTGGTTTCTGGCCATCCCCTCTCGATCGCTCCTGGTGAATGAGAAGCTTCCCCCACTGTGTATTGTAAACACAGGCAGGGAGGAAGTGATGTCATTCTCCTCGGGGTGGTCTTTTTGACCAGACTGTGGGGAGAACACAGAAAGTAAGTGCACCAAACACTACACTGACATGTAGGTACACATAGGCACACAAATCCCCCCCGATCACCCCCCCCGATCGCCCCCCTCCCAGTCACAGTGTCACTGATTGCAGTGATCATTTATTTACTGATCACTACAATTAGTGTCAGTTGTGACAGTAAAAACTGTCAGGGCAGTTAGTGTCAGGTCCAGGGTAGCCCCCTACCCCCCAATAAAGATTTAACCCCCTGATTGCCCCTAGAGTTAACCCTTGGGGGTGAAAGTTTTGCCAGTGTCACTAAGCGATCGTTTTTCTGATCGCTGCATTAGTGTCACTAGTGCCGCTAGGTAGCTAGTTATTTTGTTTAGGTTCACCGCCAGGTTTTTATAGCGCTAGGTACCCCCATATACTACCCAATAATATTTTTAACCCCCTGATTGCCCCTAGTTAACCCTCTTACACCCTTTTGCCAGTGTCACTAAGCGATCATTTTTCTGATCGCTGCATTAGTGTCACTAGTGCCGCTAGGTAGCTAGTTATTTTTTTAGGTTCGCCGCCAGGTTTTTATAGCGCTAGGTACCCCGATATACTACCCAATAATGGTTTTAACCCCCTGATTGTCCCTAGTTAACCCTTTCTCACCCCCTTTTGCCAGTATCACTAAGCAATCATTTTTCTGATCGCTGCATTAGTGTCACTGGTGCCGCTAGGTAGCTAGTTCTTTTTTTAGGTTCACCGCCAGGTTTTTATAGCACTAGGTACCCCCATATACTACCCAATAATGGTTTTAACCCCCTGATTGCCCCTAGTTAACCCTTTCACCAGCGATCACCGTATAAGTGCCACTGGTGACGATGGTTAGCCAGTTAGTTATTTAGGTTCCTCGTCAGGTTTTTATATAGCGCCAGGGACCCCCATATACTACCTAATAAAGATTTTAACCCCCTGATTGCCCCTAGTTAACCCTTTCACCAGTGATCACCGTATACGTGTTACGGGTGACTCTGGTTAGTTAGTTTGCTTTTTATAGCATCAGGGCCCCCACCATTTATTACCCAATAAAGGTTTAACCCCCTGATCACCCGGCGGGTGATATCAATTAGGTTTTAGGGTCAGGGTCTGCGTTGCCCCAGGCATCGCTAGGTTAGTGCCAGTACCGCTAACACCCACGCGCAAAGCATAAACCTCCCGTAGTGATATAGAATCTGAACAGATCAATATCTGATCTGATCAGATCTATACTAGCGTCCCCAGCAGTTTAGGGTTCCAAACAAACGCATTGTTAGCGAGATCAGCCCAGATACCTGCTGGCACCTGCGTTTTGCCCCTCCGCCCAGCCCACCCAAGTGCAGTATCGATCGATCACTGTCACTTACAAAACACTAAACACATAACTGCAGCGTCAGGCCTGATCCCTGCGATCGCTAACAGTTTTTTTTGGTAGCGTTTTATATTTAAATCCTGAAGGCATTTGGGGTGTAATTTCACTTATGCCCATAGCATGTGTGAGCAATATATCATTTAGTGACAACTTTGTGCAAAAAAAATAATGTTTATATTCCTGCAACTTGTGGCAAAATATAAAATATTTCATGGACTCAACATGCCTCTCAGTAAATTTGGGGGGGGGGGGGTTGTGCTATTTTGGCATTTTATGGCCTTCGAAACTGTGATAGGTAGTGAGGAGTGAAATCAAAAATTTGCACCCTTAGAAATCCTGAAGGCAGTGTTTGGTTTTCGGGGTCGCATACGTGGCTAGACTCCCAAAAAGTTCCACATATGCGGTATCCCCGTACTCAGGAGAAGCAGCAGAATATATTTTGGGGTGCAATTCCACATATAACTATGTCATGTGTGAGCAATATATCATTTAGTGACAACTTTTTGTAAACTTTTTTTTTTTTTGTGTCATTATTCAATCACTTGGGACAAAAAAAAATATTCAATGGGCTCAACATGCCCCTCAGCAATTTCCTTGGGGTGTCTACTTTAAAAGATTGGGTCATTTTGGGGGGAGGGGGTTGTACTGCCCTGCCATTTTAGCACCTCAAGAAATTAGATAGGCAGTCATAAATTAAAAGCTGTGTAAATTCCAGAAAATGTACTCGAGTTTGTAGACGCTATAACTTTTGCGCAAATCAATAAATATACGCTTATTGACATTTTTTTTACTAAAGACATGTGGCTGAATAAATTTTGCCCTAAATGTATGACTAAAATTGAGTTTATTTGATTTTTCTTATAACAAAAAGTAGAAAATATATATTTTTCTCGAAATTTTCGGTCTTTTTCCATTTATATCGCAAAAAATAAAAATTGCAGAGGCAATCAAATATCATCAAAAGAAAGCTCTGTTTGTGGGAAGAAAAGGACACAAATTTTGTTTGGGTACAACATTGCATGACCGCGCAGTTACCAGTTAAAGCAGTGCAGTGCACAATTGTAAAAAGACCTCTGGTCCTTAGGCTGACAATTGGTCCGGGGCTGAAGTGGTTAAGGCCAGACTCTTAGCAAGTAGTTAAATTCACTGCTGAAATTCCCAGACTTGCAACCCAACCACCCCTGTCCAAAAGCATAGCTAACACTACAAGACCTGAACACATCTCAGATTTGCTGACTAAACACTGAAAAAGCAGGAATGTGGTCATCTCTCTGCTCTAACCTCCTATCAGCATGTTTACTACATTAATACATACAGAATGCATTGCTGCACAGCCTTGTTCTGGCCCTGTCTTTTCCAGTCTCAGTGCTCCTATACAAATATTAACTGGCTGCTGTATTCAAGACAGTTTTAGGTATTTCCTAATAGTTGCATATGAAAATTAAAATAAAAAAAAAATACACTTTTTTGGTGACTGGGTAGGGGTACTATGTACCCCACACTTATTCAAATAAGATTCCAATAAGCCCCCCATCCACAGACCCCCACAACCACAGCCCAGGGTTGTGGGGAAGAGACCCTTGTCCCCATCAACATGTGGACAAGGTGCTTTGGGGTGGGGGGGGGGGGCAAAGCCCTTGCCCCAAAGGACCCCCATGTTGAAAACATGTGACCTGGAATGGTTCAGGAGGGGGGACGAGCAATCACCCCCTCTTTCCTGACCTGCCAGGCTGCATGCTCAGATAAGGGTCTGGTATGCACCCCCCCATGCTGAGGACTTGTGGTCTGGTATGGTTAAAGAGGGGGAATGAGCAAGTGCTCCCCCTCTTTCCTGAACTGCCAGGCTGCATGCTCAGGTAAGGATCTGGTATGGATTTTGGGAGGGGGGATTCCACACAATATTTTATTTTAGCATGGGGTTCCCCTTAAAATCCATATACAGACAGGAGGGGGGCCCCACGACATTTAAAAAAAATAAATCAATTTAATAACCAGGTGCCAGCTATTGGTACTGCGAGTCAATTAAAATGTAATTTGACTCGTTTTTTTTCTTTAGATTTTGCTGCAGCACATTCTATACATGCTACAGATGCACCACTTTACAGGCAGACTAAAGGGACCACCCCCCAGGCACAATATTTGAAGGCTTTTTTCATTTTTCATTTCAAAATCCCTGCTCCTGAAAAAAACAATTGTTTAAAAAAAACGTTCCCATTGATACATGTCTCCCAGGGCAGTTCCCGGACCTCCAAGTCTTCAAAAAAGGCACTTTTGATTTCTCATGTTCGGCTCACATAAACTTCAATGGAGTTCTCTGTTTGGGGCAGAGCTTTTCTATGTTTGGGAGTTCTGTTGTCAACTGAACATCTCTATGTATGAGTTCTCATTAAGCCTCCTCTGTGTTCAGCATATATAGAGTGATTTATTTACTAAAAGAAAATAGGCCGTTCACTTTTCAAGAGAATTAGTGAATGTAGTAACAACTCACTTTGTTGTGTTTTTCCTTATACATGATTGGAAATTACCTCATTCACTAAGCTAAAGGAAGATTCTCTTGCAAAGTAAACAGCCTATTTGCCCTTAGTAAACTAACTCTAGAGAATCCTGATCGACAGCAGAAGTGTAATCAATACATTGGATAATGGGATTTCAGAAGTGTTTTGCAATTTGCCATACAGAAATTGATTACATAGGTTCTGGACTTAGAGGAGTTCCAACTAAGAAAAAGGGATGTGGGAAGTATAGGTGGGGCAGGGGGAGTGCCCACTGAAATCACATGTACAATGCTCATAGAGGTCTACATTAACATTACATTACATTAACATTTAAAATAAGTTGGAGACTTCCTTAAATCCCAACTCGAGCTTTGATGATTTTAAAAAAAATAAGTATGCCAGTATCTTATAGAAAAGCAGAAAAATTCAGCCCGCTTCCTGTGAACTCAAAAAGTCAAAGACCCTCCTCCTGGGTGTGTGTTATCAAGCCTCCTGTGAGGAGGATACTGCAGGAAATAATGGCACATAACTAAGTCAATACTGTTCCTTTAAATTATAGAATTACTTCCATTACTGAAGACAGATGAGGAGGAAGAGGGACTGTGACATTAATCAAATGGACCGAGAGCCGTCGCATTACAGGTATGTACAAACTTGTTTTAAAAAATAAAGACTGCAGAGGTGCTATAGGTTTGGGTGGGGTCGGGGGGGGGGGGGGCATCTGTGATTCCCAAGATATATAATGCAAATCATTGGCTGAAAAAGAGTTAATAACTTATGGGAGCCCTATGTAATTTAATTTGGTCAGCTTTGCAGAGGGCTTCGGTTTAGGTGGGCTTTGGGAGCCCTATGTAATGTAATTTGGTCAGCTTTGCAGATGGCTTCGGTTTAGGTGGGCTTTGAACAAACTATAGTATCCTTTAAAGGTACCAATATTTTAACTTCATTATATTAATTTCCATTGTTTATATAGCACTGATATATAGTACAAAGGTCTGTACATATAAATACATTAAAATCTTTGAATTAGCACACTTACCCGTGTGTACTTTTGCAATAGAATAAAACCTATATTCATCTTTAAACTGAAATGTTGTAATTCAATTAAAATGTATATGGTAATGTTCATTAAATCTTTATGGGGAATTTGGTATTCAAGTATTACATTTAAATACTGAATTTCAGGTCTGCATTTTTGACGCATAGCCTAGAGTTTAGTCTTTTTGATCTGAAAATTTGCCAAAATACACTGACTTTTGATGCAAACAATTTTTATTGTTCGTCTAGAATATTTGCTTTTATTATTTACGTCGGTATGGATAAAAGGGACATTAAAAATGTCTTTATTCAAGTGTAGTTCAAATGCTTAATTGTCATGTTGCACTGATCACTGGGTTAGAAGATATGATTGCCCAATTATGGAGTATTAACAGCGTGATTACAACATGCCGGGCACTTTGACATCACAATGCCCAACCAGAGAATTGTTGGTACTGCCTGTTATTTATCACTGCCATTGAATATTGGACAAATACTACTTAAAATGTAATTTAGTTATGACAGTGTTATTTACTTCTGTTTTGATTTTGTCCACAAAACAATGTAGCTTAGCTTGTGACATTTTAAACAGTTACACTCTAATGAGTCAATATGACACATTTTCAAAGCAACCCAGTAATTAGCCATCAATTACCTCAATGTCCTCTTCACTTTTGCCATGAACTTTACTGTAGTTAATTGGTGCATCCCAACCTTCTTTTTCACAGAGAGCTTTGTAAAAGGCAGCATTGACCAACAGGCTACTAGTTTTAAATGGAGAAGAAGACGTTGCTGTTATGATAGGACTACAAGCGCCTAAACTGCTAGTCTTGTCATTTAGCCGATTCTTCTTCATACTCAAGTCCAAAGTTCCATTTTCATCAACTTCAATCTCCGCAGCCTGGGGAAAACAGTAACAATATATTTTAAATTGATGAACAGTTTGTGGCTTTGATAATGCAGCCATGTGGTGCTTTTAAGGGATAAAAGTAAATGCAAGCTTTTATTTAAATAATATCTGATTAAAAAGCTGCTTTTGATTTACATCACATCAGTTAATGTGTAATTCTTTGCCAGAGTTCTGGGTAACCTCATAATGCTTGCCATCTTTTGCAGCTTATTGCAAGTAGAATTTAAATAAGACGCTTCCAGATTTTAACTACAATTTAGAAAGCAAAAAAAAAAAAAAACCCTAAATCTCAGTTTATTTGAATAAAAATCAGTCAATAAAAAAGCTGCCTGATCTTTTTTGATCTTTTTTGATACAGTAAAAAAAGTTGACCCAGTTTCATAAATGGAGCTTATGCCATCAATGCATATTCCTGTTTTTCTTTCAAACATGCACACATTTGAGTTATTCAATACTGATACTGTTCATATACAAGGTACTGTGTTTCCCATTGTTGGCCCTTTTGTATTATGGAATAATTGTTTGGAAAGTAAATACTTTTTTGGTTTTGCTAACTACATTATTTCTGAATCTTCTTATTTCTGCAGAAAAAAGTAAGACACATTTCCTATAACTGTATTTAACACTGTAATACAAACATTTAAGAGCTAGATAATTTATAGCAGATTTGATATGACTTTTGAAAGGTTTAAAAATTCAGTGTTTGTTAAGTGACCCCTGATGTGCTCCAGTTTACTTCAACTACTCCTTCACTTGGATATTTACCTATTGTCGGTACCTCCTTGAGTTTACATGTTTTGGAAGCAAATAGTAATAAAAAGAAAAAGGCAATGCTTAACATAAATTGTACACTGTAATCACATGCCATAATGTGCAATACATGATATCACAATAAAAGTCCTTAAAAATGTTTACAGTTTCCACCATGATATAAATTGACTCTTAAGTAGAAACAAGTCCCCTTATGGGGGGTGATATATGACCTCCGTTCAAATATTTCCAAATTTGTATCACTCTACAACATGTGAGCCCCCCACCTGTGGGAATATCAGTCACCAGATATTATGATTTCCAGATTATAGGTAGGTCACAATGCCTCCAGTACAAAAATAGATAACGGGTTACCTCAAACTGTATCAGAAGACTGTACCCCCTTAACCACTTGCCAACCACCCCATATTTATTGCTATATGGCTGCTGCGCTGTGCAGAAGCATGTATATATGTGATTCTTCACTTCTAGGTTTTGGGAACGAGTGTGCATCGCAGCTGGCTCACTTTCGCTGTGAATTTACACAATGCAAGCTGATTAGTGGATACCATGGATCTGATGTCTGCTGGCACTCACTGATCATTTGATACATTGACAGAATGCCAGTCTGCCTATGTAAGCAAGGCAGATTGTCATTCTGTCAGTACGGGGCAGCACAGTAGTGTAGTGGTTAGCACTCTCACCTAGCAGTAAGAAGGGTTGCTGGTTCAAATCCCAACCAAGACACTACCTGCCTGGAGTTTGCATGTTCTCCCTGTGACTGCGTGGGCTTCCTCCAGATACTCAATTTTCCTCCTACACTCCAAAGACATGCAGGTAGGTTAATTGGCCTCTGTCCAAAATTGACCCTAAGTATGTGAATGGGGACCTAGGATTGTGGGCTCCTTGAGGGTAGGGAACGATGTGAGTGTGCAATGTACAGGGATAGGGACAATTGTAGACACTCACTCAGGTTCAACTGGATGGTCTGGTGTCGTTGTTCAACCTTACTAACTATGTAACTATGTAAGTACAGAAGACATCGATCCATGCCTTCTACTAGTAAATGCACCTCCCCCACTACACTGAAACATTAGTTGGCACACAGTTAACCTTTTAATCTCCCCTGATGTTAACCCCTTCCCTGCCAGTGTCATTAGTACAGTGATAGTGCATATTTTTAGCACTGATCACTGTAATAATGTCACTGGTCCCCACTGTGTCAACAGCATCAGTTAGGTGAGCAACTTGCCCACTGCAATATCGCAGTTCCTCTATAAGTCACTGATTGCTGCCATTACTAGTAAAAAAATAAATAAAAATGTCTCATAGTTTATAGATGCTATAACTTTTTAACCAATCAATATACGATAATTGGAATTTTTTTACTAAAAATATGTAGCAGAATACATATTGGCCTAAATTGATGAAGAAATTAGATTTTTTATATATTTTTTATTGTATGTTTTTTAGAGCAGCAAAAAATACCACCAAAAGAAAGCTCTATTTGTGGTAAAAAAAAGGACTTAAACTTTTTATTTGGGTACAGTGTTGCACGACTGCAATTGTTAATTAAAGTAAAGCAAGTGCCATATAGCAAAAAATGGCCTGGTCAGGAAGAGTGCCAGTGGTGAGCATGTAAGGTGCTGATATAGTTAGTCCTGCTGATATAGTTAGTCTTGAAATGGATAAATGTATCAGAACACCGAGTGGTCTGGTGGATGCAAAAAGTAGTAACAACGTGCCACTTCCTAGAATTAGATTTGAAATTGGAAAAAGAGAGGGACTATGGACTTTATAGGCACAATAACAACAATATTTGTTAAAAAGATAATTTTATTCACATGTATAGCAAAAAATAAATAAAAAAAAGTTAGTCCTGCCCTACTTATTTCAACATAGTGACTTCCTCAGGAGTTGTGGCCATATCCCAAGGGTGCTTTATTTCCTATATAATCTGATTTTGTCTAATTGTTAAATTGCTTATTTTTGTCGATATAAAGAACAGAAATAATGAGGGACAGACTTGCTAAGCAATTCTTTTCCCTTTCTGTTGCTTAACCACTTGCTTACTGGGCACTTAAACCCCCCTCAGTCCCAGACCAATTTTCAGCTTTCAGCGCTGATGCACTTTGAATGACAATTGCGCGGTCATACAACACTGTACCCAAATGAAATTTTTATCATTTTTTTCCCACAAATAGAGCTTTCTTTTGGTGGTATTTAGTTACAGCTCGGAGTTTTATTTTTTGCTAAACAAACAAAAAAAGATGCAAAAAAAAAAAAAATCATGTTTTAATAGTTTGTTATAACATTTTGCAAACGGGTCATTTTTCTCCTTCATTGAAGTGCGCTGATTAGGCGGCACTGATGGCTGCATTGGTGGGCACTGATGGGCTGCATTGGTGGGCACTGATGGGCTGCATTGGTGGGCACTGATAGGCTGCACTGGTGGGCACTGATAGGCATAGTTAAGGCGGCACTAATAGGCACAGATAAGGCGGCACCGATGGGCACAGATAAGGCGGCACTGATGGGCAAAGATGGGCACAGATAAGATGGCATGGATGGGTGGCACGGATAAGTGGCACGGATGGGTGGCACGGATGGGCACTGATAGGTACCACTGATAGATGGGACTGATGGGCACTGATAGGTGGCACTGATAGGTGGCTCTGATAGGTGGCACTGCTGGGCACTGATGGGCGGCACTGCTGGGCACTGATGGGCGGCACTGCTGGGCACTGATGGGCGGCACTGGGTCGCAGCACCTTTGAGGCAGATTGTGGGCACTGTGGGTGGCACTGTTGGTGGCACTGCTGGATGGCACTGTGGGTGGCATTGTGGGTGGCACTGTAGGTGGCACTGTGGGCACTATGGGCACTGATGGGGGGCACTGATGGGGGGCACTTACTTTTATTGAGGATGGCACGGCGGTGGGCAGGTGGGCACTGGCAGGGGGCAGGTGGTCAGCTGTATTGCTGGCCGTGATCGGGACTGATGTCCCGATCACGGCCGCCGGTGATCGGCTTTTTTTTTCTCTCCTCGCGCTGTCAGCGCGAGGAGGAATAATAGCCGATTACCGGCTCCGTTCTATCACATGATCAGCTGTCATTGGCTGACAGCTGATCACGTGATAAGGGGTCGGGATCGACCCCTTGCACGGATCGGTGATCAGGCGAGTCTCACGGACTCGCCGATCACAGAGCGCGCCGCGCGCGCCCCTCAGGGGGCGCGCAGGCCGCTCGTATCCGGGACGACGTCAATAGACGTAGTCCCGGAAATGTAGGTCCGCGCTAATGCCGTCATTTGGCAATAGCGCGGATCTGTAGTGGTTAAATATTATGGTTAATGTAATAATGCCCTTTATTTAAGTAAAAAAAATTTTTAAAAGGACAAGCAAGTAAAACAGTCCTGCATACACTCCTAAAGATAATATGTCCGTTCAGGCTCAAAAATAAAATCAGTACTTAGCAAAAAACATAAGTACTATAAACTGCATCTAAAATATGTCACAGAGCTTGTATATTGGACTGTCATAATAAATACATTATTTTACCATATTTATATTACAGTACTTTAACTAAGTGTTTCTGGCCATTTCACTACAATAGTTTAATCTGATGTGATAGTTTTAAGTACTGAATTTAACGTTGCAGCTTATCCTAGATAATAACTTAGTAACAACATCTTGTGCCATCTGTATAATATCAAATGCATTTGACGTTAGTATTAATAACTCTTAGTTACAGAAATCCTAGACATTAACTATATCTGTACTAAATGACCCAAAGTTTGAATGGAATCAGTGAGTTTAATTTTAAAATGTTAAAATATAGAAAAAGTTTATTGTTTTGTTTTTAAAGAATACATTTTCTTCTTAATCTTGTCATACTAACAGTATTGCCAGTAGACCAAGACTTTTAATAATAAATGTGTCTACTTTGGGAGAGGTAATGTAAAAGTATAGGTTGTAATAAACATCTTTTATGTATTTTTTTTTATCTACTAATTGTCATTTAAAACAAAAAAACATATTATTCTAAAGGGCTAATGAGTAACAGAAAATAATACATTTAAATCACCCATAAATAAATGTTTAAAAAAAGTACTTGAAATGAAAAAGAAAAAAAATAATTCAAACATGGCATATTGCTACTAGCAGAAAAAGCAAATGAGTGCACTACATGCAATAAATGATGATAGTACTGGTAAAGGAGGCCAAGGAATGTTAAAGTAGTTGTGAACATACAATGTTATAGACACTCTCTAATACTGTTATCACTATGCAGGCACCATAACTGTTGTGGCTTAGTTTCAGAAATTACCTTTCTTCCCTTTTATATGAAGTTATAAAGCTCTTTTGTATGACTAGGCATCTCTTCATCCTGATAGTAGGGGGCGGGGCTACAGGGTACCATGCAGACATATTGTGTGCCTGTATTTCATAGTCTGTTCAGCCTGAGGCAAGAGGCAGGCTGTGAATGGCCAGCCAAAGGATGAAAACTGACCATGCATGCACAGCCCACCTGTGCATTGCATGGTCAGTTTAGAACAGGGAAGAATGGTAACTGGCTGGATCAACCAGGTACTTCAGATAGAAGTAAACCTTGTTCACTAATCACAGGCTAAGTTAAACCAACCAGTTACTGGCTGAAGTATTTATTTATACTTTCAGTTGGGCTTCCACATTTTTTATATGGACTAAATATAGATTGAACGATTCAAAGCAGGGTAGCACATCCTAATCACCTGCCACACAAGTGGTAAAAGCTTCTCATTTTTTATTGCCCTCTTTTAGCCCTATATACACTATATTCCCAAAAGTATTGAGGCACCTTCCTTTACATGCACATGAACTTTAATGGCATCCCAGTCTTAGTCCGTAGGGTTCAATATTGAGTTGGCCCACCCTTTGCAGCTATAGCAGCTTCACCTCTTCTGGTAAAGTTATTCACAAGGTTTAGGAGGTGTGTCTATTGGAATGTTTGACCATTCTTCCATTCTTCCAGAAGTGCATTTGTTAGGTCAGGCACTGATGTGGATGAGAAGGCCTGGGTTGTAGTATCCGCTCTAATTCACCCCAAATGTGTTTTGTTGGGTTGAGGTCAGGACTCCTCCACCCCAAACTCACTCATCCATGTCTTTATGGACCTTGCACAATGTCCAATTTTTGTTTAATAAGTACAGGTTTCGTCAAAAAAAAAAAAAAATTGTAAGAGCAAGACTACACATGCTCAGAAATGAAAAAACTATTCTTACAAAACACATCACATCACTGAAGTTGAATTCTGTCATATGTGAATAACCACTTCAATTTAGATATGAGACTAGCATTCGACAAAAAACGAATGAAAATTTATAATAATCGAATCATCTGTACCAGGCTTTAGGATTCTTCGCCATGGCCGGTTCACACCACTGCATTGCTGTGGTGTATGGGTGGTTTACATTGAAAAAATGTATTGCATGCAACAGAGTCACTGCACACTGGCCCATAGTACTCAATGAAATGTCAGTGTATGACACGTCAATAAAATTAGTTAAAAAAAAAAACAGTAAGATGCTCCGATATTGGTGCAGCAACACTGTGTTAGTGCGGCTGCACCACACAGCACACCAGCAGCTGCATTGTCATGCAGCGGCCAGTGTAAACTAGCCCCTAGGCTTATACATTTTAGAGCTTCCTATTTTGAACAGTGACCTACTATGCACTACATGCGGTACATGTTTGAAAAGCTATATTAGTGGCTCTACAATGTTTCCCTCTAGTTGCCTCAATAACAAGAGCAGATTTCGACAGGCAGAGATGGGAGCACTGAAGAATAGCATGGAGTGCAGGTGGATGTTGATGTGTTATATGTTCTATGTTGGGATCAGAAAAGAGCTGCACTGTAGGTCTTCACCAAGGTTTACTTGTGTATGATATAGCCTTGTGGGGATAAAAGGTGAGAAAGGACGATTATATATTCCAACATTTTTGTAGAGATAAATAATTTGGTCCAGATGGACTGACATTTGACCTAGATTTCATCAAATGATGAATTAGAAAAATAGATGGTTTTTAAAAACCCACTTACTGTTAATTATTTGTTGTAAGGGAAGAGATGATTGATAGAACCAGAGGTGTCTCATAAAATGTGTCTGTTTTTAAAGAATAGAGCCCTAAGCTTGCCCAAACCTAGCCCTCTATCACTTTTAGGAAAAACATATAGGGGTTGATTTCCCAAAACTGGAGAGTGCAAAATCTGGTACAGCTGTGCTTGGTAGCCCATCAGCCTCTGACTTCGGAGGCTGATCTAAAAACATGCTTTTCTTAGTTTCTGTTATAGAATTTTGGAAACAAATAATTGTTCTTAATGAATTCAGACCAAAATTTATTCTGCTACATTTCTTTGGTGAAACTAACCCAAATCAGTGTGTATTATTCAGTTATAAAGTCCACAAACTATGGTATATAACTAAAAATTTATCAGTCCTGATGTGCTGCCGGCCTATCTAATTTCTTGAGGGCCAAAAATCTGATAGCAGTACAAATATCCTCCAAATGACCCCTTTTTGGAAAGTCGATCGGCCATCTGGCATCTGTCTTTCCCTCTACTGCTGGTCAGCTAGTGAGGGTCCAGGAGAGCCGTGACAGGGGACCTACACATCTGTGTGGGATGATGAGCTTGTTTTACACTACAATTCTGGGAGTGTTTTTAGCCACATATGTTTAATAAATACTGGTGTTACTGCACTTAAATGTGCCTCTCTTTCTATTTATATTTTTCTACAGTTTTCTTCTACCTCTTTGAGTGCTGCTCACGTGCCCTCTGTGCATCTTCCAGTTCTAATCCATTTGGATGGGAGCCTAGAAAACCAGGATATCCAGAGGTTCCATTCATACAGAAGTGCCCTATATACCTCCTCCATTCCCCTTTTTGAAAAGTAGACAGTCCAAGGAATTTAGTAAGAGGTATGGTGGGTTTTTTAAAGTTGTAATTTTTTGTCATAATTTTTTGGAAAATGAAGAAATAAAAAAAAAATATTTCAAAGTGAAATTCACTGTAATAAGCAATCATAATGTGTAAAAAAAAAAAATCCTGATTACTTCCCCAGAGTAGTACAATGTTACTATGGTAACAATATATTTCTCTGGCCACAGTGCATTAAAAATAAATCATAAAAAAAGTAATAAAAAATTATTTTTTTTGCATACTTTCTCCAGTGCAGTACAGGATCATCATATAACTGGTGTTGCGCTGATCAGGGACACTGGTGACAGTACAAAAAAAATTATATTTAATCCAATTTTTTTTTACAATTTGCTTTTTAATACACTGTGACCAGAGCAATAAAAATTTTATATTATAATAATATAATGTTACCATAGTAACATTGTACTACTCTGAGGAAGTGATCAGGATTTTTTTTACACATTATGATTGCTTATAGCAGTGGATTTAATTGCTATAAGCTTTCATTTTAATGAATGGAACTGTGATTAGCCAGAGCTAATCACATGGTACAGATGGACTGTGATTAGCCCTGTCTGTGCCATGTGATCACATTGACCAGCCACAACTAACAACACAATTGTACACAATGGATGGAATGAAAGGAAGCCATCCATTGTTTACAACTTTCATGTGATCTGCTCTGATTGGTCATAGTGGCCACATGGTACCAGCAGCGAGCTGGTACACTGATCAGTCATTGGCTGTATCCGGTGGACAAAGCCGGTAATAGATTGTGCCACTGCACGGCACCTTCTGAGAGGATGTCATAGCCATCCATTGTTTACAACTGTCATGTGATCTGCTGTGATTGGTCACAACGGTCACATGATACCAGCAGCGAGTGGGTACACTGATCAGCCAGATTTTGCACTCTGCATTTTTATTAAAACAACCCCATGATGTCAGACAGGGATTCAAACACTGAAGAGATACTGACAGAGCGGAAAAACACTACATTAAAAGTTTTCAGTTTTATACATTTTTCAGTCACCTCTTGCAATACCAAAATAACATTGTAGTACTGTTTTAATTTTTTTTTATATATGACAGTGGCACTATTCACTGAGTTTCATGATTATAAAATACGATTTTAGCAAATAATCACATTGTAAACAGGTTTATGATCATAAACTATGATTTTCAGCAAATAATCACGTAGTTCAAAACAGAAAAAGACTTAATTCTAACGATAAAATTCACCTAAAACTCCAGACCTCGGCAACAGATGGCTTGGATAAAGAGCAATTCAACTGGCCTAAAATCCTTTTATGGTACAAAAACTGTAAAAACTCTCCTACTGAAAAAAGTACTCTTAAGGCAGCAAATGAGCAATATTCCTTTACTCCAAATAACAGATTTGCCTAAATTGGAGAGCATACTGAGTACTTAACAACTGAAAGCAAGTACTAAATGTCTTCCTGCTGTGTTCAGTCCATACTGAGCAGATTTACTATTGTTGATATTATGGATTTGTTTTGCAATCGACAGCATTTTGTACCTGGATTTTGGCCTGTCTAATTATTATAGTCTTAAATAGTTTATAATTTTTCCCTCTTTTATACATCTTGGTTAAACATTTCTAAAAGACAATTAACCTTTTGCCTACATTTGAATCCTTTTGAAATTATAATTTGTTTTCTTTTTTTCTCAGAATATTCACAAAAATACAGTGGACTTATCTTCCAAAGAGAATATTCACCTAGAAAAGGTTAGTTAATAAAAGTAAACTTTGATTATTTCATCTAGTCATTAGCAAGGTACAATTCTGATTCCTGAAATTCTCCTGCACATGATTAAGTGTTCAAAGTGAACACATACAGTGCTCGTGGATGGATCATATTAACACATATGGACTAGTATGATATTTTTTGATCACCTAATTATATAGAATACTCCTTTCTATAATCACAGTTTTTATCCATAATCACTTGCATTATTCGTTTATTACCGAGCGCTGCACTTTATGTCTATTTATTTTTCTTTGTGCTCTATATCGGGGTTATAGTGCTTAGCTGCAGGGTGCCCTTCATGGTTTATTTATTCATTTATTGATGTATTGTTTATTTCACACCTAGCACAATTCTTTTCTTTTTTAATAACCTAACCCTACTTTAAACTTCTCCACAACTTTATCCCTCACCTGTCTGGTATGTTACTTGGCCTTCATGATGCTGTTTGCTCACTAAGGTTCTCTAACAAACCTCTAAAGGGATTCACAGAACAGCTGTATTTATATTGAGATTAAATTACACACAGGTGGACTCTATTTACTAATCAGATGACTTCTGAAGGCAATCGGTTCCGCAAGATTTTAGTTAGGGGTATCAGAGTAAAGGGGACTTAATTTGTAAAATATTTGGAAAACCATTTATCATTTTACTCATCTACAGGCATACCCCACTTTTAAGTACACAATGGGGTTTATTTACTAAAGCTGGAAAGTGCAAACTCAGGCTCACTTCTGCATAGAAACCAATGAACTTCCAGGTTGTATTACCAAAGCTTAATTGAACAAGCTGGGGTTAGAGGCTCATTGGATTCTATGCAGAAGTGAGCCTGATTTTGCACTTTCCAGCTTTAGTAAATAAGCCCCATTGTGCTCTTAAAAGTGGAGTATGCCTGTAATTAAGTGCCACTTTGTGTTTGTCTATCACATAAAATCCAAATAAAATACATTTACGTTTTTGGTTGTAACATGACAAAATGTGGAATTTCAAGGGGTAAGAATACTTTTTTAGGGCACTATATTCACTTTATTCATTGTGTGAAGTGAACTCTCCTTATGTCCTTAGAGTTGTGGTCTTTAAAGTGTAGCAAGTGGTTCACGGAATGATCTTCATTACCAATACAAGGATCTGGTTAAAAAAAATTGAAGCTAAGTAGAATGCTGGAAGACCACAATCTTGTGTTTGATTTAGTACTAATTTAGCATCTGGAAAGTGGATCCTGAATACTGATTGAATGCTATCGCCCTGTCACCCTCCTTATACTTACCTGAGCCCTCACTCGATCCAGCGATGTACCCATCTACAGCAGCTCTCTCCTCTCACTTCCTGGTCTCACAGGCTTTGCTGAGGTCAAACCCTGTAATGAGGTGTAGGGCTGTGTCCATAAACACAGACAGCAAGTCTCAGGATTGAGCCTGCAGATGTTCCACAATAGTAAGTGGCCTCCTATGGTGGCACACTGAGAAGAGGAGGAGTGCCAGCAGGGGACCCCAGAAGAGGAAGTTTGGGCTTTTTTGTGCAATCCTATTGCACAGAGCAGGTAAGTATATGATTATTTATTTAATTATTTATTTATTTATTCTTTTCCTGAAACGAACCCCTTAAAGTAATGATGTGAAAAGGCAATAGCCTGCAGTCTGCTCTCAGTCACATGTTAGAAGAAAGATAATCCATAAAGGCCACATAATTGTTATCAGAGATGAGCTCAGTGATTACATAACTTCAGTTCTTGATTTTTAGGCTTTATAATTAAAGACCTAGGGGAAAAATGTTTATGACAATTCTAGATTATTTTACTTTTGACCGGTACTTAAAATAGCAGGGTAAACAATGATAAAACTGAACTTTCAGAGTTCATGTTTGAATGGACTCTGCTGCAGTGCCCATTCAAGGCAAAGTGGCAGGTTATTATAAAAGAACAACCCCCAATCCACTAATACTTACCATCCCTGCATTCCCATGGCACATTGGTGCTTTGCTGAGGTGTAAGTTAAAACACTATGTAAGCTCAATGTCTTATGGTGCAGAAGCTTTAAACAGGGTGGTAGTTGACCACTCAGGTCTGAGCACCACATCCAGGGATGAAGAGAAGGGGGATCCTCCAATAACTGGAGCACTGGGTATTTCTGAGTGTTTGAAACAGAGCAACATAGTAGAGTGCTGAAAATGTGAGTATTGACTTGTTTGGTGCAGAGGAACTGCTGAACACCTTTGGGGTGAATTTTCATGACAAGTCATCTTGTCCACCACCAGTGCCTACCCTGACAGATTTGCTTTGGCTAAATGGGCACGGAATTCTCACAGACAAACTTCAGAACCTTATGGAAAGCCTCAATAGAAGAGAGAAGATTGATATAGCCATCTTGACTAAAGGGGGCTGACTTCATGTTCATTTCTATAGTTCTATTTGTACAAGAAAAGATGGATGACTGGACACTGTTCCATCTGATAATCCAAAACATCTTAGCATCTCAAGACATAGAAGTTACTTAACTACCCTCTTTGCCTTGAGATGCTATGATGTTTTGGATTATCGGATCATTTCAATAAAGTGTTTTCATTTTTAACACACCAGTGTGCAGTCATCCATCTTTTCTTGAGCTTCTTTGGTTGCAAACCGGACTGGCACCTTCTGTATGGATTTAGGGCTCGATCATAGGTGGACTTACTTGGAGCATTGCATTATGTTTGTTTGACTGCTTAGAGCTAGATTTGCCTATAGAACCATACTAAACGTTTACAGTAAGTATCAGATGCAGGCACAATTTCTCATTATTGGTTCAATTTGTAAATACACTAAGTTTTTGGTTAGTCTAGCCCCAAATACTGCTCCTACCGAATAACAAAGAGAGGCATTCTGAAGGTCTTAAGTTTTTCTTGCAATACTTTAGTCCTTTTTACCCAATATTGCCAGTTTTCTATTAGCAAGGAATAATGTCGTCTAGTATATTATTCTATGCTTATGTTTTCATATGTGAAGAAGAGAGCCACAATTACAATACATTCATTATAAGCTCCCAGTATACACCTTGCTACTTTATCCAAGTGTTAATGGCTAATGGCTTATAGCTCCTTCCTCAAATTCTTTATTCCTCTAATCTATTTGAGAATGCAACACACAATGACCACACAAATGTCTTTATTTTGGCATTTGTAGAAACTCACCACAGACTAATTTTGATTGTTATTTTTCTAAATCGAGATGCTGGACTCACAATACACTATGGCAACAAATAATCCACTTAATGATTCATTTTCTCAGGAGGGATGAGCATAATGATCTCCCTGTTCTGTTATTTACCCAGCAGTCTTTCAAGGACTATTGCATATAATCTTCTCACATCCTTGGTAAAGACTTCCAGCTAATAATTTGAATACATATTGGCTGAAACAAGAAAACCTACACCACAGCACATTGCATAGCTTGAAGATATCTCACTCATTCTATTTTTAGAGACTTGAAGGATAAAAGAACACTCTAAAATTTGATATTGGCCAAACAGAATACAGCAGCAAAGCAGCATGGTGTCTAAATGGTTAGCACACCAGCTTTCAACACACAGATGTTTGGTTCAGCTCTAACAGAAACACTTTTGCATGGAATATTTTTTTTTATATCCTTCCCATTTTTCTTTAAGTTTTCTCCAAGTGCTTTGATTTTTACCCAGAAACACATTACTAGGTTAAAGCAACCCTGTGACATTGTTAAATTCTTAAAGCAAGCTAAACCTGTGAAAGAAGAAAGTGAACCTCTCTTGACACCTGTGTGTCCCAATTCCACTCCGTTCCTAAGAAAATATTTCTCAAAGTCTGCTAGAAAAAAATCATTACTGGGAATGTCGATCTCAATGGTTCTCCTCACCTCTTACTGGTTCTTAGCCCTTGTACACACGGTCGCACATTCCGACGCAAAATGTCAGATCGGACCGTGTTGTCGGATAATCCAACTGTGTGTGGGCTCCATCGGACTGTTTCCGTCGGAATATCCGACCGACGAAGTTTTAGAGCTGGGCTATAAAATTTTCCGACAACATGGTCCGATGGGACTTTGTCCTATTGTTTGTAGAGAATTCCAATTGGACAAAGTGCCACGCATGCTCAGATCAAATTCCTAGACCAAAGCTATTGGCTACTAGCCTGAACGTAGTCCCGTCGTAATGAAATAACATCACCACGTTCTGCACAATCGGATTTTCCGATAAGTTTGTCCGACCGTGTGTATGCAACACTAGTTTTGGACAAAATCCGATGGATTTGGTTGTCGGAATGTCCGACCATGTGTACAAGGGCTTAGAGCTGCAGGATACCCATGCGATTGACAATAGTGGATTTGTTGGATTCCCAGGGGACAATGTTTCAGAAATTTTGTGGCTTTTGAGGGCAGCAGTAAAGGTAAGTATTCCCTCTCTTCTTTTACATGCACATCTTACATATTTTTTAGGCCACTTAGAAACAGGGTTACTTTACCTAGTTTCTATCCAAATTGGTCTTAGAATGTGTATATGTGTCTAAATATCTGTTCAAATTTTGCTGCAAGCACGGAATGGTGAAGGTGAATGATTCAGTCTGGGACAGGAAGAGTGTTACTAGCAGGATCACCAGGTAAAAATAAAAGGTAAAAAAGGATGTAAAGGAAAACAAATGCAGCTATCACTTCTAAAGACGGTTAACCTGCAAACTATTTTCTTTCTTGGGTTTAGATACACTTTAGGCTTTGCAATGTGAAAATGTAATACTTAGAATATTTTTTATCCATACCCACTTTATGAATAAAGGGTATCCAGTTCGCATATTCCATTTCAATACACATTTTCGATCCATTGAAGTCTATGGAACCAAAAACCAGAAAAAAATCCCTGGCCCTTTCCGTAAAATGAACAGATGTGAATTACATCCATAGGAAACTATGTTAAATAGACTGCAATGTGTTTCTGCAAAACTGAAAACATAATAAAAAATGCATAGGTGTGAACCAGGCCTTAATGCAGAGATTAGCTGATTGCAATATTATAACCAACCTGAATGCTGTAATATGTGATAAACGTTATACTGCTGTGTTGCAGCTTTCATTCACTGCATTATCAAAAATTAAAAGTGTGATACTTTTTGAAATGTAGAAATATCACCCATTTCAATGTAAGATGTTTTCTCTTTATAAGTATAATCTTAAAAAAAAAATTGAACCATTTTAGGATCCTAATTATAAAGTGTTAAATATGACAAGGTTCAACTATTATTGTGTTCAAGGTAAATAGATTAGTGCTTGCTTAATTCACCATGTAAGATGTTCATCCAAACTCTGTGTGAATCTTCCTAGAACAATACAAGCAGGATGGAATTACCTAGTGCACATCTCTCGAGAAAATCATAGCTATCTAAAAATCTGCACTTTGAAAAATTCAGCTCCATTACCCTGGAAAATAAAAATGGAACCAATTTTTCTCTCCCCGGGCCTTCTGCAGATGACAATTAGTTATGTCTTACATCCAACTAATTTCCTAATGCTCATAGAAAAACATAGCTTGCTTCCAGCTCCACAGAATCATTTTATTTCACCATGTTTTTGTATAAAGTATAGAGTTGCCCCTAGATACAGTAACAGTACATCACATGTTTTGTGGCCTTTAACACTATCGTGAAAAGCAGTTTATTCACAGCTCAGTAGCCACTACAGGCTCCAGGATCTTGGATTCTCCTACCTTGGCAGACAGACCCAATGGTTTGTTGGACAGGATCTCTGCTGCTGCTTCCCTGCAGCGGGTGGAAAGGTTGAGGATGGCAGCAGCTGCTGCTATGTGGGTGTCTTCACTACACTGACCATAGCTGTAAGAGCTGGCATGGCAGGGACTCTGTGTGTGGGCGCTAGGCAGTCGGTTGGAAGATTTTACTGGACTTGTAAATTGTTTTGCTGTTAAAGAGAGATGAGATTACATGCATACAACATATTTTGTTCATGGCTGAATAACTGATAATACATTTCAGACAATACAAATGGTTCCTGATGTAGAAAAAGCACTAAGAATCTTAAATAAAAATGTTCATCCATTCTATCTTGCAAGTAACACAAATTTGTTTAGTGGGGAATTATTTCATAATTTTCTCTGTATCCTGTTTTTACCATTAAATCACTAAACACATTTATTCTCCTATAATTACAAATTAGTAAACCATATGGTTTCCTCTATTTTAAAATGTATGTATAGCCAATTTTTAGTTTTGGATAGGGTAGGTCAAGCTATTATTTCTAAAAAAAGAATAGAAAAAGAGGGCGCACCAGCCGTGTGCATTATCTTTTCATATATTACCTTAGGCTCTGAGGAAGAAGGTATTTCTTCGAAACGCCTCAGTCAGCAGTGGTTCACACATCCTCTCTTCAGGATCTGGAGACTGCTATCAGTAGACGGATTGTCACAAGCCAAAAATTGTTACAGTGTGGTTTTCTTTCCATCTTTGTGAGTAGTTTTTAATATTGTTTCTTCAAATAAATATATCAAAGGATAATGCACAAGGCTGGTGCAACCTCTTTTTTCTATTTTTTTTTTTTGACTGCTAGGATATCCCTATCCTGGAGGGCAGCAAGGCCTAAACATACTATCCACTTTGGATTGCCCTTTTAACGCATTTGTGCACAAGAGTATTTGTTTTGCTGCTATTGAAAAAGCTATTATTTCTGTCTGTGCACCATCTAGGTAGATTTACCCTCTCTGTTTGTCCTTATAGAGACAGAGAGTAATGGAAAATCCAAAATTCTGAAGTTGATACCAGAACAAGAGGTGGGGGGGGAATCTTCCAGTGGAGACACATTTTCTGGGAATAACTGTTTAAGGCAGGCTTCACACCATTGCGAATTGGATGCGAGATCCTTGCATCCAATTCACAATAGCAGGAGATTTTGACTGGCTCACATATTCACATATCACCGCAGTGGGTTCTGAGCATTTTGCACATAAACGCTGTGCGTCTTTTGGTCCATTTAAGGTCGGAATTCAGCTCAATATTCAGACTGAAATCAGACCTTAAACTGACAAGGGTTTAAGCCCTTTCTTACTCTTAAAATAAACTTACAAGTAAAAAATTCAGTTGCACTATGAGATATATGCCATGGTATAAAATGGTATTGTTCTAGACAAAAGCAATGGATAGTTCAGCCTGTGACCTCTATCTCAGACAGGGCTATCCTGTGGGTTTTGTCCAAAACCGGAACAATTACATTTCATACCACACTAGACATTTCAGTGTGAAGACGTTTTTTTCTGTGGTCTGGCTGGGGAGCCTGAACAAGCTTTGGTTCAGCGTTTGCAATTGAGGTGGTAAAAGCACTGGTCAACATGGGCTTGTCAGCACTTCTTCTATGTTTAGTAAGGTAAATTGCAGGTTTACAGGACAGCTAAAATGTTTATGCTGGTAATTTGGTGAAACACATGGGAACATTTGTCAAGGCATGAAAAATTGTTTTACTGTTGCCTATCAATTTTAGTGGGTAGAAAACAAATGGTCACCTCCAGAGACAAGCACTATTACTACTTCTTCTGCTACTTCAACTGCTACTAGAGATGAGTGAACCTTGAATCATACTTTGATGTGCCCCTTACCAGGTAATTTTCTGTATGTAACAGCTTTTCTTCCCTTTCTTCTCTTCTCTAATTAATAGACAAGTGGGTCTTATATTGATGATGCAGGGCACAGCCTTATTAGTGTGCCATGTTATCAGGGTGTACAATATATACCATAATCCAATAATAGCAGCTTTGTCATAATAATATGGTGCACTTACCAAATGCCACACTATCAATAAGAGGTGGTGCTACAAGAATACATGTGGGGAAATAATTCCTTTTAGAGTTAAAGTGTATATAAATAACTATAACAATAAATATCCCTTACTTGCTCACTTAAATATTTCACTGAATTTTTTTTAATTATATCTGACAAGTGCAAAAAAACAAAAACAAATAGTTAGCATTGTTCCTTGCTATCTCAGTAGATGTTTAAGGTGACAATGCTGCTCAGTATGGTTGTCACCCTTGAAAATATGCTAATAACATGATTAGCAGGTTAAAATAAAGTAAGAAAGTGAGAAAAAGAAAACGAATGCAGCTATCACATACAACATATACTATATTGTACATTTTTGTCCTTGAGTTTAGTTTTAAGTTTTTTAAATTGATGCCAGGAATTTCCTGTGGAACTGACCTGGGAAACAAATCACAGATTTGGATTTGCCAGATTGCCCCAAGAAACTAATATGAGAGGACTCCGTCATCACATGTTACTACAAAGATCTTGTGGGATAGACAATTTTGTCATTGTTTCTGATAGTATAGAGGTAAGTTGATTGAGGTTTTTAAATGGCTGTTATATAACCAGTTATCAATGACTGAATTTATTTCTGGAATCATATATATATTTTTTATTACACTTGGCAAGCTTGGTGCCACCATTCAGTCACTGACAAAGACCAGGTTTTTGACTTTCAATGAATAGTAATGCCAGGTATGGCCAGATTTAAATGATTTAGCAAATCCAGCAATACAGTATATTTTTATGCACATAAAGGTAGCTGATTATAGTTCTTACCATCACCATTAGTTGTCTCTTGGCTGTGAACAACTGTTGCAATAGTATGTTTCCCAAAAACTTGAGCATCAAAACTGGCATAATCAAATGGAACTTTCCCAAATCTGTCATGTTCTTTAATTATTGTTGCTCGTGTTGTAGTAACTGGTGCAGTCCGATAACTGAATTGTGTTACTTCAAGATGCTTCACACATGTTGCTCTGAAACAAATGTAATTCCAGAAAAGTGATGAATACAACTCGTATAAAAATAATGTTATTCAGCTTCTTTTTTAAAAAGTAGATATAAAATATATAAAATATATAATGTGTTTTTATAATTACAATTTTACAATAACACACACACATGTGCATGGACACAGATAAAGCTATCACTGGTCAATGGATTTACAATATAGGAGAGCTACATCTTTTTTTCCATTCTAATCATTACTTTACAGAATGGGCCTATGAAAGACTCCAGACTTATAAAAGTATGGTAGTATGTAGTATATAAAATATATAGCTTGAGGTAGATGGGAACCAGACATACATTTTGAACGTGCATGTATATCCAAACTTTTTAGTTTTAGTTTTGTGTAGAGTTGGGAAGGGTTAAAACCCCCATCAGATTATTTGTTTGCTGCCATTGTCTCATTTTGGAGAATTCCTTTACTTGGAAATTTCTACAATGTTAGAGAATATTCCCTCTTACACAGTTATAACTGTAACTATAAAGTTTTACATTTTCCATCACTTTAAGTCCTGGTGATTATGGTCAGTGGGACAAATATAGTGGGGGAATCAATTTAACTTAAAATTAAGAAAAACTATTTTTACATCACATTACATTTATATTATATTGCTCTATTCCAGTGGTCTCTAAACTGTGGTCCTTTGCATGCTTTTATCTGGCCCATGGGACACTTTTTTGATCCACTGATAACAATAAAAGACATAATGTCCCCCTTGAAATCAATAAAGGGGCAGAATTCTTCCCAATTACATCAACAATAGGGCACAATGCATTGCTTCCTTTGTGTGAAATCCCTGTTGTTCTTGCCAGTCCATCTGCTTTCCTATTAAAAACTGACCATACTAAGCAGGAGAGCACATCGTGATCAGTTCTTCAGCTATGCTGGAAACTGAGCCTGCTCTCCTACAATGATCAATATTGTCCTGACAGTGTGCTGCTGCCTCCCCCCCCCCAACAGGGAATGTGATTATTTATAGAAAAAATACTTTTTGTATATCTATACAACCATGTTTTTGCATTTCATTTCTATTTTAAACTGAATAGGTTATTTTGCAAGGTGATTACAAACACTTGAAATATGTAAATGTACATTCGGTTACTATTATAAAAAGTAGAACTAGATAACATCTAGAGACTTATTTAATAAGCCAGTACAAGGGGCAATGATGACTTGCAAGGTAGACTACATACACACCTGTGAATGGATTCAAGGTTTGCACCAGGGGAATAATGTTTTTCTTGTGTTTTCGAAAGCTTTTCTGCTGCAGCAATTGGACAACCTGAAAGACTTTAAACAAAACAAAAAATGTTAATATTATAATAGTGTATAACACTAATAAAGAAGAAACCTAGCCATGATGTAAGAGTGTTTAAAACAAGAGGCATAATATAATAAAATATGATAAAGCTAGCATGGCATTATTTGAAACTGAAAAAATCTTAACCAACTAACTAACATAGATAGTGACATTTTTTTAATTGTTAAGTGGTACCCCATATAATATTTGGGAGAGTACAACTCCCTCCAGCTAAAGCTACCAAAACCTGGAAAGAGCCCAGGAAGAAAAAAAAAAAAAAAAAAGCTTGAAAAGCTTTGGCTGTCCCCATGAGCTTTTTATTGTTGTTTACAGTGAAAAAAGTATACTCCTTGAAATTTTCCACATTTTGATATGTTACAACCAAAAACATAAATGTATTTTATTTGGGGTTTTATGTGATAGACCAACACAAAGTGGCACATAATTGCGAGGTGGAAGGAAAATGATAAATGGTTTTATTTATTTTTTACAAATAAATATGTGAAAAGTGCAGTGTGTATTTGTATGTCTGAGTCAATACTTTGTAGAAGCACCTTATGCTGCAATTACAGCAATTAAAGTCTTTTTGGGGATGTCTCTACCAGCTTTGCACATCTAGAAAGTGACATTTTTGACCATTCTTCTTTGCAAAACAGCTCAAGCTCTGTCAGATTGGATGGAGAGCGTCTGTGAACAGCAATTTTCAAGTCTTGCCAAAGATTCTCAATTGGATTTAGGTCTGGACTTTAACTGGGCCATTCTAACACATGAATATGCTTTGATCTAAACCATTCCATTGTAGTTTTGGCTGTATGTTTAGGGTCGTTGTCTCGCTGGAAGGTGAACCTCTGCCTCAGTTTCAAGTCTTTTGCAGACAGGTTTTCTTCTAAGATTGCCCTGTATTTGGCTCCATCCATCTTCCCATCAACTCTGATCAGCTTCCCTGTCCCTGCTAAAGAAAAGCAACCCCACAACATGATGCTGCCATCACCATGCTTCAAGGTGGGGATGGTGTGTTCAGGGTGATGTACAGTGTTAGTTTTCCACCACACATAGCATTTTGCTATTAGGCCAAAAAGTTAAATTTTGTCTCCTCTGACCACAGCACATTCTTTTACATGTTTGCTGTGTCCCCCACATGGCTTCTAGCAAACTGCAAATGGGGCTTCTTATGCCTTTCTTTCAACAATGGCTTTCTTCTTGCCACTCCTTCGTAAAGGCCATATTTGTGGAGAGAACCACCTGAGCTGTGGTTCTCTGCAGCTCCTTTAGAGTTACCATAGGCCTCTTGGCTGCTTCTCTGATTAGTGCTATCCTTGGCCAGCCTGTCGGTTTAGGTGGTAGGTTTGCAGTTGTGTCATATTCTTACTGTTTACGGATGATGGATTGAACAGTGCTCTGTGAGATGTTCAAAGCTTGGGATATTTTTTATAACCTAACCATGCTTTAAACTTTAATGACTTTAACACTCACCTGTCTGGTGTGGGCTTCACAGAACATCTTTATTTATACTGAGATTAAATTACACACAAGTGCACTCTATTTACTAATTAGGTGACTTCTGAAAGCAATTGGTTCCACTAGATTTTAGTTAGGGGTATCAGAGTAAAGGGGGATGAATACAAACGCACATCACACTTCACATATTTATTTGTAAAAAAAAATGAAAACCATTTATAGTTTTCCTTCCACAATTATGTGCCACTTTGTGTTGGTCTATGACATAAAATCCCAATAAAATAAATTTTACCTTTTTGGTTGTAACATGACAAAATATGGAAAATTTCAAGGGGTATAATTACTTTTTCAAGGTCTCTGTGTACAGCTTTTACTGGGACAGAAAATGAAGGGGAAATCTCCCAAGAAAGGATTTATCCCTTTTACCTGCTGTTCATGTAACACAACATAAAGTGAGAGTTAGGTTCTCTGTCTGGGTTTTATCACTGTCTATGCCACCACTGGGAAGATTTTCCTTTAATAATTGTTTTGGTGACATACCTCACTGGGGAATCAAATGGGGAGAACGTGAGATCACAGAAAGAAAGAAATACTAGGCAATTTTAACATTTCCCCACTCGACCTAAAACAAAAGAAACTAAGCCCAGAAATCAGAGGTCTAGGGCACTGATTGGTATCTAGCTAGGGTTTTGCTGGCATCTGTCAAGGCCCCAACTTTTTCTAGGGACTGAACATTAAAGTTTTATTTTCAGAAAAAAAATAGGGAAATAATCAAGCTGTAATATTATAAATGCTAGTTGTGTATTATCGGTGTAACACACATACTAATGTTAGTGTGCGCAACTCCAAAACATTTATTTTAAATTTTAGAGTAGGAAAGAGTTAAAGCACCTTTTAGGTTTTAACTGCTATCTGAGGATTTTTTAAGGCTCCATGCACAGTGGCTTAAAAATCGTTGTTTCTACAGGAGTTTTGTGTTTTGGCTGTGGAAGCAACTCAATGTTACCCTATGTATCCATGCACATTAGGATGATTACCGGCATATTTTGAGCTCATCATTTAGAGGCAGGAAAAAAAAGCATTCTGGTTTGTATTTCTGATTGGAGCTTTTTGGCAGAAAAAAAAATGCTAAACTCTCCTAAATTCACCTAAACTGTGTACACAAAAATTTCTATATTAGCATTTTTTTTTTTCTGCTACAGAAACTCAAGTTTTTTTTTGTTTAAGCCCAGATTTCCTTTCACTTATTGCAATGGTGACAAAGTTTAACCACAAATCTACTATAGGGACACAGACAACAATAAAAAATCTGAAAGGAGTTTTAGGCCGCGTACACACGCGGGGACTGTTCGCCCAACTTTGTCCGTCAAACAGTTTCGGCAAACAGTCCGCTGAAAATTAGCATGGACGGACATGGCCACACACGACGAACGAACAGTTTGCTGAAACCATGCGCGATGACGTGAACGGCACGTACGACGGGACGAAAAATACGACGTTCTATACACTGCATTATAACTTTCGGCGTGTAAATCCTTTCTGAGCATGCGCGGAACTTAGTTTGACGAACAAGCCTACACACGAGGGGACTGTTTGCTGAAACAAAGTTTCAGCGGACAGTTTTTCGGAATTTCCGAAAAACCTTGTTCAGCGGACTGTTCGCTGAAACTGTCCGCTGAAAGCCCACACACGAGCGGACTGTTTGCCGAAACACTGTTCAGCGGACAAAGTTGGGCGAACAGTCCCCGCGTGTGTACGTGGCCTTAGTGTTTTCTTACTCATTGTTCTATCTGTGTTGCTGTTGGAGATATTTCATCCGTTGCTGTCCAGTGAAACCATTGTCTCCAGGACAGTGAGGAGAAATCTCTCTAATGAAGACCCTGGATAGCTCTAAAAATCCAACAAGGGTTCTAATTCTTCCACTCTCTATCCAAAAAAAATACACTTAATGATGCATAGCATAGAATAGCAGCCTTCTATTTCATTTTTACTACACTCAAACTGGTAAACCCTTACGCCCTGCATGTGGGAACACCGATTTATCCGTTAGTAAATCCACGGGCTTCATTTTTCAGCCCTTTGTCTGGCCCACTCTGTGGGAAAGGTATTTTTGAAAACTCTGAGCCCAATGAGGCTACCGGCTATTTGAAGCAAGGTTTGTTACCATATCGTATCGTAATGACAACAGAGATAACTACAGATTTGTAGCAATCCTCTTTCCCTCTACAGATAAGAGTAGGAAGGGTGGACCAAAAAGGAAGCGGCCGTGGCCAGACACTAGCTTGGGACAGAGCTATGCATACAAGCAACAGGCACCCCATGCAATGTTTACCATATAAATTATTGATGAATCATTTCAGAAATATCAACATGCCATCTAATTATTGCTCTTCACCCCTGATGAAAGTTCTGTGATACCAGCAACTAGAAACGCGTTGGTGTGGGTTATAAGTTAAGAGTATGTTCAACACTCATTGGTTGGCTTATTTTATGTAATCATGTATATACACGTTTGTAGATATACCACAGGGACATCTTCAGTTGAGGGGTCCCTCTGGTTTAAGTCTGTTTTTGTCTTGTAATTGTCAATAAAGTATTTTTTATGTTTTGAATTGTTTTGTGGTGTTGGTGGTCATTTAAAATCCCACTCCAACAGGGGATCTCCTTTTTTGATTCAAACTGGTAAATGGAGAGAGGAACACCAATTTGTAATGATTCTGAACAGAGCAGCTGAGAAAGGCTGCATTTGGACTTCACCAAGTGATCCTCCTATTACTTATTTATCAATATGTATTAAACAAAAAATGTATGGAGAGCCACATGCATCTGAGAAGATTATGGGGAGGGGCGATATGATTATTTAGTGGCTCTGCTCGATAAGTAATAGTATTTAGTAATCTGTTAGAACATCATGTGCAAATATGTGATGTCAATGAATCAGCCATGGCTGCTGTGTCAAAACAATGTTGTGAGGCATTCTACATCAGGCATCCTTATATATCTCAGTGTGTGTCTAAATAATAAGAATAACAACATTTGACTCACAACAGCCATGCAGGCCAAGAGGATAAACATACATATTATTTTACATATTTATTATACCTCCCACACAAAAATTATTTTCGATGTGAAAATAAATTACATTTGAAGCAGTCTTTTTAGTTACTGTTGCTAATACTTATTTTCTTTCCCTAAGGCTAAAGCCTGTTAGAACATTGTAAGATATCAATACACTTCTTTAAATGCTTAATATGCTAAAATTTAATAAACACCAAGTTTGAGGGATTTGATTTGAATGATCATTTTAATATATTTGACATTCACCCTATGGGGGTATACTGTGTTTCTAGTTACCAATAGGATATCCCTGTTGGGCTACAAAACCAAAAAAATGAAGTCAAGAAATGCTGCATCATTAACTTCAAAAGTTATTCATGTTCTATTAAATAGATTGCAAAAGTAGCTGCAATTTCAAAAATACTGAAGGATTTCCACTCTTGAAGTAACATTTGAACCCCTTCCCTTCCTATATTTGTGTTCCTAACCACACATCATACATAAACAAATAAAAAATATATATTTCTTATATTTTTACATGTATCTGAGGAGAGGGTGTAATGCCCATGTTCCAATAGATGGGATGGAGAAAGGCTAAGTCAAGTTCTAATCAATATATAATGGAAAAGTCCAGCTTGTAACCACTTCAGTCATGGAAGGATTTGCCCCCTTAACGACCAGGCCATTTCTTGCGATACGGCACTGCGTTAATTTAACTAACAATTGTGCGGTCGTCCAATGCTATACCCAAATAAAATTGATATCCTTTTTTTCCCTCAAATAGAGCTTTCTTTTGGGGTTATTTAATCACCTCTGCGGTTTTTATTTTTTGCGCTATAAACAAAGAAAGTCCAACAATTTTGAAAAAAATACTATATTTTAAACTTTTTGCTATAACACATATACAAAAAATATATATAAATAAACAAATGTATTTATCAATTTAGGAGAATATGTGTTCTGCTACATATTTTTGATAAAAGAATCCCAATAAGCGTACATTAATTGGTTTGTGCAAAAGTTATAGCATCTACAAAATAGGGGAAAGATTTATGGCATTTTTATTATTTAAGTTTTTTTGCTAGTAATGGCGGTAATCAGTGATTTTTAGCAGGATGGCGACATTGCGGTGGACATATCGGACACTTTTGACACTTTTTTGGGACCAGTGACATTATTACAGCGATCAGAGCTAAAAATAGCCACTGATCACTGTATAAAGGACACTGGCAGAGAAGAGGTTAACACTAGGGGGCGATTAAAGGGTTAATTGTTCCATAGCGAGGGGATTCTAACTGTGGGGAGAGGGGACTGACTGGGAGTAGAGAGAGATCGCTGTTTTTGATCACTAGGAAGATGATCTCTCTCTACTCCGCTGTCAGAATGAAGGCTTCTTGAGCCCCTCCCTAGGGAAAGAGAGCCTTGACTGATGGGGGCATGATTGGTTGGAACATGTGGGATGGGATGGGCCTGAGCTCAGGAATTTGTGTGCCCCAGGGAATTCTGGGTCTTTCGAAAGAGTTGTTGGAAGAGCTGCCTACCCTCCTGCTCCCTTTTTTCATATGTTATGGTATGTCAAAGCTTGCAGCGGTTTTCTTGACCTTGCCAGCAGTTAAGGTCACTGTAATGGGCTATGCCCTGTCACTGGTTAAATATGTTCACATGTTATGTGTTGGAATTTAAAAAGCTGTGGACTTGCCCTTTCCACCCTAATGGTTGTAAGTGTCTTAATTAATGGGTTAAAGGGGAAGGGGTGGTGGGGGATTTGATCCCTTGGTGTTACGTTAATTGAGACCTAAGCCCATTACACCTCAACAGTCATGGGAATCTGCTTTGTTTACACTGGCAGATCCCCATTCTGCCGCTTGCCACCCGCATTGGCTCTGCTGACATGGACGCATGCGCAAAGCCTCTGGTGGCACACGTGTGAGCTTCTGGCGGTGCACACTCCTGCTATAGCTGTTGCACAAAGCACCGGTACGGTGCTGCAGCGAAGCTCGGCCCCCTTCCTCCACCGCTGGGCCAATTAGAAAGTGCAGTGTGCTTCACACATGTGCAGTAGGGGACCAGCTGTGAAGCCGAAAAGCTTCACTGCCAGGTTCCCTTACCAGCAATGGTGGCGGCTGCATCTGAGAGCTGACCTGAAGATCGGCTGCGTTTCCGGCATTGCGGGCTCCCTCGACAGATAAATATCAGCTGCTGACTTTTAAATTTTTGTGGGGTGGGCGGACCACCGCTTTATGGGTGCTTTACCTATAATAACATGAAAGATCTACGGATCATGCATAGCTCAGAGCTAAAAGGGACTCAAATTAATTTTACCAAACACAGAAGAATTATAGGATAAAAACTGTGAGTGAATGAAACTTTCTGAGTTGAAGAGTAGGACAGCACATATACAATACAATTAGATTTACTTTTTAGGCAATACATTTTTTATTATTTACATTTTTTTTTTTAGAATAAGTGAAGTGATAGACAAATGTAAGTCTAACTCTTAGCAGTGTCGCTTTCTCTCTATTTATATTTATATGACATCCTTTTACAAATGCAGGCAAGAAGTCAATGTTGGAAATTAATGTCAGGCTGTATAGATACTCAAATATAATATAAAAATATACATGGTGATCTTATGGAGGCCCTTCACCTAAACTTTATAGCCTTTCAAACCTGTCTTAATTCTAACTTAAATATTAATGATGGTTGATCAGAGAAATTGGCCCTGGAGACAATGTAGGGATATACTGCAAATCATTACCCATAATGTAGGCCAATGAAGCCATAAATGAAAACCTGTAGCCTTTTGCGGCATCTGCTTTTGAAATGCACAACCCTTTCAAAGTTTGAAATCACTATTTTCATTTAAATAAATCTGTGGCTTCAGTAGACTCTAAAAAGCTTCCCAGTAAGCACACCATCTGCTCAATCCTGATTTGTTACAAGATGGTTCCTTTGTAGATGGCAGCCTATTGCTTTATCCAAACAGTCATTTGTCTTGTCAATCATAGTTCAATCATACAACAATTTTAAAATCCAGTATCCACTGACGGTACCTTCTGTGAGTGTTACGATTACTGTTCACATGTCCTCTTCCTGTACATCCTGGTGTTGGACACTTTAATACATTTTCATGCATGGCCAAAACTAATTAAAGAATAAAAAAATAGATAAAACAAACTCAGTAATTCTTACCAAATTAAGGAATAATGAAATATGTCAATCAAGGGTACTAACTAAAGAAAAAAAAACAACACCAGGGGGGTAATTATCACTTCCTTCCCAATGTAATTTTAAATAGGTTACCGTATATACTCGAGTATAAGCCGAGATTTTCAGCCTCTTTTTTGAGGCTGAAAGTGCCCCCTCGGCTTATACTCGAGTCACCGCTGTCTGACTGCTCGATCAGCGTATCGAGCAGACAGACGGCGGACATTAAAATTCAAAAGCCGCGCCTCCTTCTCCGCCTCCGCCTGTGATAGGCGGAACACTGAATTTCCCAGCAGTCAGTGTTCCGCCTATCACGGACATCCGTTCATTCTCATACTACGGACGAGTATGAGAGGATGTCCGTGATAGGCGGAACACAGGCTGCTGGGAAATTGAGTGTTCCGCCTATCACAGGCGGAGGACGGAGGCGCGGCTTTTGAATTGTAGAATGGCCGCCGAGAAGAGCGGCGATCCTGGAGCGGCGATCCATCGGCACGACACGGGACGGAGGAGGCACGGGACGGAGGAGGCACGGGACAGAGGAGGCACGGGACAGAGGAGGCACGGGACAGAGGAGGCACGGGACAGAGGAGGCTCGGGACGACGGCGGCTCGGGACGGAGGCTTGGGACACAGGTAGGCTGGACACACACACAAGGCTGCACGGACACACACACACACACACACACACACACACACACACACACACACAGGGATGGATGGATACACACACACACACACAGGGATGGATGGATGGATGAATACACACACACACACACACACACACACACAGGGATGGATGGATACACACACAGGGATGGATGGACGGACACACACACAGGGATGGATGGATGGATGGATGGATGGATGGATGGACACACACACAGGGATGGATGGACGGACACACACACAGGGATGGACGGACACACAGGGATGGACAGCCATGTCTCACCCTCGGCTTATACACGAGTCAATAAGTTTTCCAGTTTTTTGGGGGTAAATTGGGGGCCTCGGCTTATATTCGGGTCGGCCTATACTCGAGTATATACGGTACATTGTTTGATTTATTTGTAAAACTATAGCATACATATGAATTTTGTTGCTATGGGTAACATTTCTACTTTCCATTGCTTCAGATTTTCTACATTGAGTTTCTGCCCAGTTTGGTTTCATATCCTTTGCTGAAGTAAATTAAGGAGTCTGCATTTCTTATCTAGTTATGTTTGTTTTATAAATTGTCCCTAGGTTTCTTTCAACTTTGTCTCATGGGGTCTACAGACATAAGAGAATGCTTGCTTGAACATTAAAATATCTGTAGACCCTCTGTGACTGTGGCAGTCATCCCTGAGACTTCTCAGGTGCAGAGTAGATTGGCTGCAATGGCTTTTCTCAGTTAGTTGCTATTTTTTTTACCTAAAAGATGGACTGGTATTGGGATGCCTGTAGAATGCTTCTTTTGCTCTACAGGATCAAACACCCACATATTCTTCAGTGGCCAGATTTTGCATGCAAAGCCAATTGTCATATAATGTATTAAGGCATTAGATAACAACTGTTGAAAATAGTATAATAATATCTAGTAAAACTTTTAACATTAGTAGTACTTACCTGCCTTCTTTCCTCAGTCTCAGCACTCTGCCCCTACTGTCTATCAAAATCCTAACATGTCATTTAAAAAGTGGCATCAGTATGGCGATAGAAACTGAGGAAGAAGAAAGATCACATAGCGGAAGAAACTGAGGAAACTGAGGAAGAAGATTTTTACCGACAGTAGGGACAGCTTGGAAAAAAGGACTTTTCCACAAGACCACTGGAACAAATGCATTTTTTTCCAACAGATCATAGTATGGCGCATTCATCAGATGAGGCGAGTGACATCATGTGCTTCATCTAGTGCAAGCACCGTATTACATTACACTATTCTGTTGAGAGAAAAAACTTTTTTCCCAAGGTCCCAAGATTTTTCAGGGGAGAAAAAGAAGATCTTCCTGGAAGGCACTGGTGACAAGTCCTCCAAGAGGGCTTCTGTGAAGTCAGGGCTATGTTCACAGTACCTAACTTAACCATGTGACTTAACCCGAGTGGCCACATATTTGCTTGCATTCGTGCAAATACAGCTGTGTACAGCACAGTTACCGGCTGCTAATTGGAAAGCTTCCAATCGCTGCTTCCGATCAGGAGCTTTCTGATCATGTGACTGACATGACAGCTAATCACAGCGGTCACATGATCATAAACTTCACCCCACCTTCCGGCATCCTAAACCCTTTGAAGGGCCATTAGGCCCCAGCTCCAAGGGGTTAAGGATGTTTCATGAATAACATGCAGAACTGCATGCACCTAAGCTTTTTAACTTTGGGGGGGGGGGTCCACTTTGTTGTACCTTCAACAGTGCTAAAGAGAAAACACCTAGAAGTACCTATGTTAGTCTTCAAATCAGATTTTGTGTTCCTGAGCCTCCTTCGATCCCAAGGCCAGGCTGTACAAGGGCCTTTGACTTCTGCCCAAACTGATATTAAGCCCTGTTCCCTTATTGTGCTAAGTTTCATACATTTTATTCAACTGCCAATGCCAGGACTTCTAATGATGTCCTGGCCAAAACAAATTTGTTAAGCTAAAAGACACATCTGATGTAATTTCTATGAAAAAGAATATAATTCATGCACTTTAATAATATGCATTTCATTTTACTTCACAAGCTCTTTGCATTTAAAAACATTTGATCTAAAAATAACATTAATTCTGTTTCGTAAGTGAGCAAAGAATAAAATGTACCTTGCATGTAGCATCAGTATAATCAATTAGTCATATTTAAATAAAGAAAATGCTCATTTTATTTGAAGTTATGTGGTATGGGTTTTTTCATAACTACTTTGTAATCAATTTTGTTATGAATGTAATTTAATTTCAGATGATGAGGCAGCTTTATGGTTGCATGTTAATTGGGTAATATATTAAATAATTTTCTATCATGACACGGTTTCTACTATCATAAATACTGATAAATAAACTGTAAATTCTGTTGAAGAATGAAATACTCTCCGGCATAGCAGATGGATAAATAAAGATTTGTAATACTTATCTTTCCTGGAGAGAATACTGTCTCAGACTCTATCCAGGTTAGGCTTTTGGTCGCACGATCTGCGATGAAGGGAATGATATGCCAATCTAAACTCTGCTCCTAACCATCAACAGATATCACATTATTTAGTGTAGAACAGGGGTGTCCAAACTTTTTTCAAAGAGGGCCAGATTTGATGAAGTGAACATGCACAAGGGCCGACCATTTTGCCTGACATTCTTTGAACAATTAAAATTCGGTCTAAGTGTGTTTTCGTTCGAACACTAATACACGGCCCAACAAGAATTCTCTTGCCTTTGTGGCTGTGTGTGTTGAAGAGATGAGCTCGGGTGTGTTATTTGGATGGACCGTATTTATTGGCAAATAGCACGCACCTTCACTTTAAGAGGGAAGTTTCAGGAAAAAAACTTAAAATTTTAAATAAAGAACTGTGAAGCAAAGTAAGGGTCAGTGACCATCTGCGCGCCCAGCATTGCCAGGAATGCACCCACCACCATTGCCAGGAATGCAGCCACCATTGCCAAGAATGCAGCCACCATTAGCCAGGAATGCACCCACCATTGCCAGGAATGCACCCACCACCATTGCCAGGAATGCACCCACCATTGCCAGGAATGCACCCACCATCATTGCCAGGAATGCACCCACCATTAGCCAGGAATGCACCCACCATTGCCAGGAATGCAGCCACCATTAGCCAGGAATGCAGCCACCATTGCCAGGATTTCACTCACTATTGCCAGAAATGCAGCCACCATTAGCCAGGAATGCACCCACCACCATTGCCAGGAATGCACCCACCATTGCTTGGAACGCACCCACCATTGCCAGGAATGCAGCCACCATTAGCCAGGAATGCAGCCACCATTAGCCAGGAATGCACCCACCATTGCCAGGAATGCACCCACCATTAGCCAGGAATGCAGCCACCATTAGCCAGGAATGCACCCACCATAAGCCAGGAATGCAGCCACCATTAGCCAGGAATGCAGCCACCATTGCCAGGATTTCACTCACTATTGCCAGGAATGCAGCCACCATTAGCCAGGAATGCAGCCACCATTAGCCAGGAATGCACCCACCATTGCCAGGAATGCACCCACCATTGCCAGGAATGCAGCCACCATTAGCCAGGAATGCAGCCACCATTAACCAGGAATGCAGCCACCATTGCCAGGATTTCACTCACTATTAGCCAGGAATGACCCACCATTGCCAGGATTTCACTCACTATTAGCCAGGAATGCACCCACCATTAGCCAGGAATGTACTCACCATTGCCATCAGTTCAGACTTGTAGGGGTCATAGAGTGGGCAGGACGAGCACCAAAGAACAGGAGAATCTCCTGTTCACACAGCGGCCTCTTTAAGAGAAAGTCCCGCCTCCTTTGATGGACAGAACAGTCGTCCAATGGCGGAGACGGGACTTCCAATTACAGAGGCTGCCGTGTAAACAGGAAATACTCCTGTGTGCACAGCACTCGTACCGCCTCCTATCTCCGAGGCAGCCAGACTGAGCCTATATATCTTTTGTGGCCCCGGCGCTGGGAGATCGTTGGGGGCCACAAAAGATATATATGTTTAGATAACCAGGCGGGCCTTTCAAAACCGGGCCACGGGGTGCAATTGGCCAGCGGGCCGGACTTTGGACATGCCTGGTGTAAAAGCATTTGGTTATTTGAGCTGAATTTTCTTCAGGAAAGGTATCTCAGTCACTCAACTGTTGATATATACTGTATACATTGCAGTAAGGCTGGTTAGATAGCTTTATGTAAACATTAGCCTATTGGTAAAGGTGTAGATCAGGAGTAGTGATGGCCGAACGGTTCGCCCGGCGGTCGTTTCGCGGCGAATTTCCGACTTTCGCCGTCCGCGGGTTCGAACGCCTTTTTCCGTCGTTCGCCCCGGCGGACTTACGTGTTTAATGTATACAAGAACTTTAACCTTTCGTGACACGTTTATCATGTGTTACAGGACAACCAATTGAGACATGACAGCTCATGGACACTTGGACATTCCCCCTAACCTATAAATACACCCGATCCGGTGGCCATTTTACATTCTTTCTTCTGTCACTGTAGGGAAAGGATCCTGTGTGGAGTAGGGACAGAGAAAACGCTAGCTATTTGGTACACAAAAGTTCTTTTCAGGACTGGTATAGGTGTTAGGTCAGCAGCCTGAGTTTCTTTTGTCAGTTTAGATAAAGGGACAGAGCGCTGTATGCTGCTATTTTAGGGACAGCTCAGCCAGATTAGTCTTTCTTCATCATCATCATCATCATCATCATTAGCTGTTACTATCAGGTCCACAAAAGAGCTGTTCCAGCTAATCGTTCCAGCCTACTCTTTTTTGCCAATTTGTATAGGGACAGGCAGGAAGCAGTGTGTCAGGCAGTGAGGATAATTTTAAAGACTTGCTGTTACTATTAGTTCCACAAAGGTTCTTTTCAGGACTGGTATCAGTGGTACGGTAATAGGCTTGTACACGTATAATATTCTTTCTTCCAAATATAGAAAGAATATTATACTTGACTGCTGCCCTTCTGCTGCAGTCTGCTAATCATTCACAACTCACTTGTTCCACAAAGCTCTTTATCAGGACTGGTAACTTGGTCTGTCTAGGGTGCTACGGTACATAGGCTTGGGTGCGGTACAGTCTGCTGTTCTGTAAGGACCGCTATCGGTCCACAATACATAGGGTTGCCGTGCACTACTGCTGACCGCTGCCCTATACTGCAGCAGTCCTTCATTGGTATAGGGACTGACGTACAGTCTGCTAATCACTAACACACAACCTGCTTGGTCCACAAAAGTTCTTATAAGGACTGGTAACTTGGTATAGGGTGCTACGGTACATAGGCCTGAGTGCGTTACAGTCTGCTGTTCTGTAAGGACCGCTATCGGTCCACAATACATAGGGTTGCCGTGCACTACTGCTGACCGCTGCCCTATACTGCAGCAGTCCTTCAGCGGTATAGGGACTGACGCACAGTCTGCTAAACACTAACACACAACCTGCTTGGTCCACAAAAGTTTTTATAAGGACTGGTAACTTGGTATAGGGTGCTACGGTACATAGGCCTGAGTGCAGTACAGTCTGCTGTTCTGTAAGGACCGCTATCGGTCCACAATACATAGGGTTGCCGTGCACTACTGCTGACCGCTGCCCTATACTGCAGCAGTCCTTCATTGGTATAGGGACTGACGTACAGTCTGCTAATCACTAACACACAACCTGCTTGGTCCACAAAAGTTCTTATAAGGACTGGTAACTTGGTATAGGGTGCTACGGTACATAGGCCTGAGTGCGTTACAGTCTGCTGTTCTGTAAGGACCGCTATCGGTCCACAATACATAGGGTTGCCGTGCACTACTGCTGACCGCTGCCCTATACTGCAGCAGTCCTTCATTGGTATAGGGACTGACGTACAGTCTGCTAATCACTAACACACAACCTGCTTGTTCCACAAAAGTTCTTATAAGGACTGGTAACTTGGTATAGGGTGCTACGGTACATAGGCCTGAGTGCGTTACAGTCTGCTGTTCTGTAAGGACCGCTATCGGTCCACAATACATAGGGTTGCCGTGCACTACTGCTGACCGCTGCCCTATACTGCAGCAGTCCTTCATTGGTATAGGGACTGACGTACAGTCTGCTAATCACTAACACACAACCTGCTTGGTCCACAAAAGTTCTTATAAGGACTGGTAACTTGGTATAGGGTGCTACGGTACATAGGCCTGAGTGCGTTACAGTCTGCTGTTCTGTAAGGACCGCTATCGGTCCACAATACATAGGGTTGCCGTGCACTACTGCTGACCGCTGCCCTATACTGCAGCAGTCCTTCAGCGGTATAGGGACTGACGCACAGTCTGCTAAACACTAACACACAACCTGCTTGGTCCACAAAAGTTTTTATAAGGACTGGTAACTTGGTATAGGGTGCTACGGTACATAGGCCTGAGTGCGTTACAGTCTGCTGTTCTGTAAGGACCGCTATCGGTCCACAATACATAGGGTTGCCGTGCACTACTGCTGACCGCTGCCCTATACTGCAGCAGTCCTTCATTGGTATAGGGACTGACGTACAGTCTGCTAATCACTAACACACAACCTGCTTGTTCCACAAAAGTTCTTATAAGGACTGGTAACTTGGTATAGGGTGCTACGGTACATAGGCCTGAGTGCGTTACAGTCTGCTGTTCTGTAAGGACCGCTATCGGTCCACAATACATAGGGTTGCCGTGCACTACTGCTGACCGCTGCCCTATACTGCAGCAGTCCTTCATTGGTATAGGGACTGACGTACAGTCTGCTAATCACTAACACACAACCTGCTTGTTCCACAAAAGTTCTTATAAGGACTGGTAACTTGGTATAGGGTGCTACGGTACATAGGCTTGAGTGCGGTACAGTCTGCTGTTCTGTAAGGACCGCTATCGGTCCACAATAGATAGGGTTGACGTGCACCACTGCTGACCGCTGCCCTATACTGCAGCAGTCCTTCAGCGGTATAGGGACTGACGTACAGTCTGCTAAACACTAATACACAACCTGCTTGGTCCACAAAAGTTCTTATAAGGACTGGTAACTTGGTATAGGGTGCTACGGTACATAGGCTTGAGTGCGGTACAGTCTGCTGTTCTGTAAGGACCGCTATCGGTCCACAATAGATAGGGTTGACGTGCACCACTGCTGACCGCTGCCCTATACTGCAGCAGTCCTTCAGCGGTATAGGGACTGACGCACAGTCTGCTAAACACTAACACACAACCTGCTTGGTCCACAAAAGTTTTTATAAGGACTGGTAACTTGGTATAGGGTGCTACGGTACATAGGCCTGAGTGCGTTACAGTCTGCTGTTCTGTAAGGACCGCTATCGGTCCACAATACATAGGGTTGCCGTGCACTACTGCTGACCGCTGCCCTATACTGCAGCAGTCCTTCATTGGTATAGGGACTGACGTACAGTCTGCTAATCACTAACACACAACCTGCTTGGTCCACAAAAGTTCTTATAAGGACTGGTAACTTGGTATAGGGTGCTACGGTACATAGGCCTGAGTGCGTTACAGTCTGCTGTTCTGTAAGGACCGCTATCGGTCCACAATACATAGGGTTGCCGTGCACTACTGCTGACCGCTGCCCTATACTGCAGCAGTCCTTCAGCGGTATAGGGACTGACGCACAGTCTGCTAAACACTAACACACAACCTGCTTGGTCCACAAAAGTTTTTATAAGGACTGGTAACTTGGTATAGGGTGCTACGGTACATAGGCCTGAGTGCAGTACAGTCTGCTGTTCTGTAAGGACCGCTATCGGTCCACAATACATAGGGTTGCCGTGCACTACTGCTGACCGCTGCCCTATACTGCAGCAGTCCTTCATTGGTATAGGGACTGACGTACAGTCTGCTAATCACTAACACACAACCTGCTTGTTCCACAAAAGTTCTTATAAGGACTGGTAACTTGGTATAGGGTGCTACGGTACATAGGCTTGAGTGCGGTACAGTCTGCTGTTCTGTAAGGACCGCTATCGGTCCACAATAGATAGGGTTGACGTGCACCACTGCTGACCGCTGCCCTATACTGCAGCAGTCCTTCAGCGGTATAGGGACTGACGTACAGTCTGCTAAACACTAATACACAACCTGCTTGGTCCACAAAAGTTCTTATAAGGACTGGTAACTTGGTATAGGGTGCTACGGTACATAGGCTTGAGTGCGGTACAGTCTGCTGTTCTGTAAGGACCGCTATCGGTCCACAATAGATAGGGTTGACGTGCACCACTGCTGACCGCTGCCCTATACTGCAGCAGTCCTTCAGCGGTATAGGGACTGACGCACAGTCTGCTAAACACTAACACACAACCTGCTTGGTCCACAAAAGTTTTTATAAGGACTGGTAACTTGGTATAGGGTGCTACGGTACATAGGCCTGAGTGCGTTACAGTCTGCTGTTCTGTAAGGACCGCTATCGGTCCACAATACATAGGGTTGCCGTGCACTACTGCTGACCGCTGCCCTATACTGCAGCAGTCCTTCATTGGTATAGGGACTGACGTACAGTCTGCTAATCACTAACACACAACCTGCTTGGTCCACAAAAGTTCTTATAAGGACTGGTAACTTGGTATAGGGTGCTACGGTACATAGGCCTGAGTGCGTTACAGTCTGCTGTTCTGTAAGGACCGCTATCGGTCCACAATACATAGGGTTGCCGTGCACTACTGCTGACCGCTGCCCTATACTGCAGCAGTCCTTCAGCGGTATAGGGACTGACGCACAGTCTGCTAAACACTAACACACAACCTGCTTGGTCCACAAAAGTTCTTATAAGGACTGGTAACTTGGTATAGGGTGCTACGGTACATAGGCTTGAGTGCGGTACAGTCTGCTGTTCTGTAAGGACCGCTATAGGTCCACAATAGATAGGGTTGACGTGCACCACTGCTGACCGCTCACCTATACTGCAGCAGTCCTTCAGCGGTATAGGGACTAAGAGTTTTGTCACAGGGTCATTTAAAAAATGACATGCAGAGGAAGAGGCAGGCCCTTCCGCAGGGGTGGTAGGGGTAGGGCAGGAGCAACAGGCTTGAGCCAAAGTGGGAAGTTGCAGAAGGTGCGTTCAATTACTTTAAAGGATGCACCAGACTTGGTTGAGTGGCTCGCTCAGCCTTACTCTTCTGCACCCTCCTCATCCTCTCGATCTGCACCCTCTTCTTCACTCTCTGCTATGTGCACCCCCAAAGACACTACCACCAACAACACGACCACCACCACCACCACCACATACCTTCCGCTTGAGTCACTGGAATTATTTTCCGATCCATATCAAGAGGACATTTCTGATGCGCAGCCACTCTTGGTATTGGATCAGGAAGAGGAGGTAGCAACAAGCGCTACTCAGCAGTCTGACGCCAGTACCCAGATCAGCCCAAGGAGGAGGTTGGTCCCCGGTGTTGCTGCCTACTCTACTTATAGCGGTGGGGAAGGTGACGTTGATGATGACGTGTCTAGTGATGTCACGTGGGTGCCCACAAGAGAGGAAGAGGAGGGGAGTTCAGAGGGAGATATGGACCAGCAGATAGGGAGGAGAAGCAGCAATGACTTACATTGCACAGCAGGGACAAAGCAGACTGCAAATGTATCAGGAGCGAGTCATCGACCATGTACGGTCACATCTGGCGCTCCCAGGACACCGGCACATGGCTCCGCAGTGTGGGCTTTTTTTAACGTGTCCGCTGCTGACAATAGCGTTGCCATCTGCAATCTTTGCAGTCAACGCGTTAGTCGCGGTAAGCCCAATACTCACCTAGGGACGACCGCCTTAAGAAGGCACATGAGCAGCCATCACCGAGCCCAGTGGGAGCAACGGAACACACAAAGCCACACTGCAGGCTCTCACCGTCCAGCCTCGTCTTCTACTTCTCCTTCTCCTCTCTCCTCACAATTGTCCTCCACTCCACCTTCCATCACGCCAAGCTCACATTTTTCTGCAAAAAGGCAGGCTTCCGTGGGCCTAATGTTTGAGCGTAAAAAAATGATGACGCCGGATAACCCTCTTGCCCAACGGTTGGCGGCTGGCTTGTCAGAACTCATAGCCCGCCAACTACTGCCATATAAACTGGTGGACTCGGAGGCCTTTCGCAAATTTGTGGCCATTGGAACACCACAATGGAAGGTCCCAGGAAGGAAGTATTTCTCAGAGAAGGGCATCCCAGAGCTATATGGCCATGTTCAGCGGCAAGTGAATGTATCTCTGGCACACAGTGTCGGTGCCAAGATACATCTGACCACAGACACGTGGTCTAGCAAACACGGGCAGGGAAGGTATATCAGTTTTACTGCCCACTGGGTGAACCTTCTGACGGCCGTCAAGCATGTAACCCGTGGCACCCGTGTAGATTTGGTTTTACCGCCACGGATTGCATGCAGGCCTGACTCTTCTTCTCCTCCTCCTACTCCATCCTCCTCCCTCTCCTCCTCAGCTGCCTCCTCCTTTTCCGCTGCTAGCGTCTCTTCCACTGCACCGCCCAAGCTCCCCAGAACCTATTCCACATGCCAGGTGAGACGTTGCCATGCCGTGCTGCGTCTGTTGTGCCTGGAAGCAAAGAGCCACACTGGCCCGGCACTCCTTTCAGCTTTGCGTTCACAGGCAGATGAGTGGCTAACACCGCTCAATTTGACAGTTGGTAAAGTGGTGTGTGACAACGGTGCCAATCTGCTTAGCGCATTGAAACAGGGCAAAATCACGCACGTGCCGTGCATGGCACACGTCTTAAACTTGGTCGTGCAGCGATTCCTTGTCAAATACCCTGGGGTCCAGGACATCTTGCGGCAGGCAAGGAAAATCTCGGCCCATTTCAGAAGATCTTACACGGCCATGGCTCGCCTTGCTGACATTCAGCGGCGACACCATCTGCCGGTCAGACGTCTTATTTGCGATTGCCCGACGCGATGGAACTCAACCTTCTATATGCTTGATAGGCTGCTCCAGCAGAAACGTGCAGTTAACGTCTACCTGTATGAACTCTGCGAAAGAAACGGTTCTGGGGAGCTGGGTTTTTTTTCACCGCGCCAGTGGCTGCTCATGCGCGACACATGCAGACTTCTGCGGCCATTTGAGGAGATCACCAAACTGGTCAGTCGCAGCCATGGCGCCATCAGTGACATGGTACCTTATGCCTTCTTTCTGGAGCGTGCATTGCGTCGTGTCATTGATCAGGCTGTGGAGGAGCAGGAGCGGGAAGATGAGGAAGTCGCAATGCTGGATGAATTCCCAGGGGGGGCTACTCTATCTGAGACAAGTCAACAACAGGAGTCTGATGAGGAGTCAGAGGAGGATGGTGCCGGGGCGGATGAGCAGGAGCAAGAAGAGCATGCTTTAAACCTTTCTGGGATCCCTGTTGTGCGAGGATGGGGAGAGGAGAATGAAGAGGACGACATTATCCTGGATGATGAGCAGGAGCCAGGCCACCACACCGCTTCCACTTTAGTGCAAATGGGGGCCTTCATGCTCCAGTGTTTTAATAGGGACCCCCGTATAAAAAGCATGAGGGTCAAGGACCAGTACTGGGTGGCAACGTACTTAGACCCCCGGTACAAACACAAAATGGCGGAAATGTTACCGCCGTCGCAGAGGGCTGTCAGAATGCAGCACTTCCAGGCCTTGCTTCGAGAAATGCTGCATTCTGCTTTTGCGTGCGCTGGCAGAGGAGCAATTCCCACTCCCAGAGAAGGATTTGCGGGTACCAATCCAACAGCGCCTGCAAGAAGAGGCCGGTTTGAAGATGTGTTGGTGACTTCGGATATGAGGTCATTCTTTCAGCCGACCCATCGACAGGTGTCATCCGGATCCAGCATCAGGGAACGCCTAGACCGTCAGGTGTCCGACTACATTGGGTTAACGGCCGATGTGGACGCTCTGAGGAGTGATGAACCCCTAGACTACTGGGTGGGCAGGCTTGACCTCTGGCCAGAGCTTGCCCAATTTGCAATCGAACTGTTGGCTTGCCCCTCATCCAGTGTCCTGTCCGAAAGGACGTTCAGCGCAGCAGGGGGGATTGTGACCGATAAGCGTACTCGCCTAGCTCACCACAGTGTTAACTACCTCACATTTCTAAAAATGAATGAGGCATGGATCTCGGAGGAATTCAACACATGTGATCAGTAGACCATGTATATGTCTATAAACAATTTTTGGAATCAAGCACACAGACCTTCTTAATTCATTTGGCTCACTTCCCTGACCCAAAAAAGCACACCGTACTATATGCCCCTACCCTCCTCTTTGAAGAGGTTGAGCGGTGTCATATTTCTACTGGGGCTGCTTATTATGAGGGGTTCCCACCATCCCTGTGCTGTGCTGACTTCCTCCTGGGTGTTCTTATTATGAGGGGCTCCCACCATCCCTGTGCTGTGCTGACTTCCTCCTGGGGGTTCTTATTATGAGGGGATCACACCATCCCTGTGCTGTGCTGACTTCCTCCTGGGGCTGCTTACGGTGCTGCTGTCAGCGCTGTATGTCACGGAGCTGCTGTCAGCGCTGTATGTCACGGAGCTGCTGTCAGCGCTGTATGTCACGGAGCTGCTGTCAGCGCTGTATGTCACGGAGCTGCTGTCAGCGCTGTATGTCACGGAGCTGCTGTCAGCGCTGTATGTCACGGAGCTGCTGTCAGCGCTGTATGTCACGGAGCTGCTGTCAGCGCTGTATGTCACGGAGCTGCTGTCAGCGCTGTATGTCACGGAGCTGCTGTCAGCGCTGTATGTCACGGAGCTGCTGTCAGCGCTGTATGTCACGGTGCTGCTGTCAGCGCTGTATGTCACGGAGCTGCTGTCAGCGCTGTATGTCACGGAGCTGCTGTCAGTGCTGTATGTCACGGAGCTGCTGTCAGCGCTGTATGTCACGGAGCTGCTGTCAGCGCTGTATGTCACGGAGCTGCTGTCAGCGCTGTATGTCACGGTGCTGCTGTCAGCGCTGTATGTCACGGAGCTGCTGTCAGCGCTGTATGTCACGGAGCTGCTGTCAGCGCTGTATGTCACGGAGCTGCTGTCAGCGCTGTATGTCACGGAGCTGCTGTCAGCGCTGTATGTCACGGAGCTGCTGTCAGCGCTGTATGTCACGGTGCTGATGTCAGTGCTCTGTATTACGGTGCTGCTGTCAGTGCTCTGTATCTCCTGCACCCTCTTGTTTGCCTACCCTGGTCCCTGACCTTCCCTCTCCTCCATTGCCTTCATTAGCTCCATAGTCCTGAATTGTCAGAACAATTTCCCAAATAAAAAAAAAATGCTTGTAGTTATCGATCCCAAATTCACCTCATACATGTATTATGCTATTGTCCAGGTGGTGGGACTACGTGCTACCCCCTAATAATTACCCCGTGGCCGCAAATTCGACCTAAAGGTTTGCGAAATTCGCCTCCCATTGAAGTCAATGGAGCCCGCGGCGAACGGTCGTTTTCGCGAACGTTTGTGTCCGTTCGCGTTTCGCGTTCGCGAAACGTCCCGTCGGAAGTTCGTCCATCACTAATCAGGAGTACTTGCGAAAGTACAATTTACATTAAGCACTGCAAGGCTAACAGTTACAAGCATGACTCCCATAGGTAGAGGCATGATGGGACTTGTAGTTTCGCAACAGCTGCATGACCACCAGTTTGAGACCTCTGGTGTAGATATTTCAATTTTGAGTAGATAGTAAATATATGAAGTATTCACTTAAATTTTATATCTCTCAAGTATTCATTCGCTTAGCAAAATGTCTGCACCTAGGTTTATAAGGTCCCCCACATGCTATTGCTTTGACCTTTCGCAAAGGCTGTCATTTTGCCTGCTAGTTTTAAAAAGGAGAAGAAAGACTTTTTCAAGGCCAAAAAGCTCAGTCATCCAGTGAGCAAATCATAGAGCTGGAGTATCTAGAAAATATCTCAGTCAGGTGGTGATTCAGACCACCAATTTCCACCCATCAATAACTATCTATTTTTGATGGACTGACTCTTCAACAGTTATAAGACATTACACTGAAGTCATAATGTATATGCTTTTTGCTTTGCAAGGACATTTTTTACTTTGCAAGAGAATTTTCCCTGAACTTAATGAGTGTGGTAAACATTCCCTTTGCAAAGATCTTGTGCATGGAAAATGAAAAACAGAATTTTTGCTTGCATGCGATTGGAGGACAGAAGTCAACAGAATTTTGCAGAATTTTGCAAAGTGCCCATTTCCCAAAAGTAGGTTAACCCCAATGTGTGTGTTTGGTAATAATGATTAATCGATAATTAATTACTGACTTTCTAAAGGCACTCGAACTTTATGAGGGCACCCAGATAAACTACGATGATGTGGGTAAAGTCCAGTCACATGACCTGTGCCATCACAGCCTGGGATAGGGCATTTGGTTTCACGTTTATCAGAGCGTGGAGAACCTAAAAGAAAAAAAAAAATGTCCTTTTAAGCTTCAAATCTAACAATACTAAACCAACACTTTTATATCCAAAGGTAGCCAAAGTCTACATTAAGTATTATGTACTACATCTTTTTGCTTTTTTTTTAAAATTACATCTAAATAATACATCTGACCAATTGAAACGCCTTAGTTATTTGTTTTAAAACAAATGCTTAATGTAGTGCAGTTCTAACAACCTGAGACCTTGGTGATTGTGACATGGGTCAATTATAATTGAAAATGTGTAAAATTTAACAATTTAATTGAGTAAATGTGAATACCCTATCATAAGCATCCAATAATCTATCTTGGTAACATAAAGTATGTGTTGAAGCTTTAACAAATCAGTGAAATAATGCTAAGATGTATTGCAATGCTAAGATGTATTGCAATCAATTTAAGCTAAATCTATTGTATAGACCAGTTTATTCTCTATTATTGAGTAACTTATTCAGGAGCTTCCATGGATGCAAAAATACTAGATGCTTATGGCTGAAAGCATCTACTGTGCTTATGTGTGAAAATGTAATCTAATATTATAATGATATTGTCATGGCTTCCTTAATGGAGCTTCTAAATATCCCCTATCAATCTACTGCTTCCACAACTCGAGATGCCTGCAGGTGGAAATCAGGTTTCTAGTGTCAAATCTGCCTCTGGGTTTGCCCATTTCTAGAACCTCAGTGGCAAGTCATGTGATTATGAATATTACTGTGTGCACATGTTGATATATGTATGTGTTTCTTTTTTGTATATATAACATGTATCTATATAGATGTACTCTTGGGTAGATGTGCATTTGTTTTTTATTGGTATACTGTATATAGATGTCTGTGTATATCCTCCTGTATATACAGCATGTGCATCTGTTTTGTGTTTATATGGACAAGAACATAAAGTTATATGTGTGTTAGTGTGTGCCTACATTTGTGAAAGAATGTATGAGTGCGTATATAAAAATCATATTTATTGCATACACTGTACATACTGTATATAGGTGAGCATATGTGATAATATGTGTGTGTGTGTGTGTGTGTGTGTGTGTGTGTGTGTGTGTGTGTGTGTGTGTGTGTGTGTGTGTGTGTGTGTGTGTGTGTGTGTGTGTGTGAAGGTTTATGTGTGTGGATATGTACATGCCTGTCTGTATTATTGTGTATGTAGAGGGCTACATAAAATGCTGTTTATTATTTTGGAGTTTGGTGTTAAGAAAAGTTACATGCTACTGACTTAAGTTAAAGTTCACCTGTACCCAGGCCATGGGCATTACGGTATGTACAGTACATATTATTAATGAACAGTAATATATTTCTAAAACAAGCCATCCCTAACCTTCCTAGCTGCTTTAATGGTTAAGTAAGTCTTTCGTAAAGATCCCCAAAGATTACAACAAACTCTGTAAAGCAAGTTTAAATTGGATGTTGACTCCCCTAAAGCACCTTGGGTCTTTTAAAACCTCCCTGCCCCTGTGATCATAAAAGCCAACTTTTTTTTTTCTGTATCTTTTTTTTTTCTTTTGTTTTTTGGGCCCTGACCACTCCCCTACCTCCTATTTTGCCGGGAATAATATGTACCCCATGCCAGTAATCTGGCATACCCGTAATGGGCAGCACAGTAGCTAAGTGGTTAGCATTGCCGTCTAGCAGCACTAGGATCATCATTTCAAATGCCAACCATGATACTACCTGCCTGGAGTTTACATGTTCTCCCTGTGCCTGCGTGGGTTTCCTCTGGGTTTTGTGGTTTCCTCCCACACTCCAAAGACATGCTGGTAAATGAATTTGATCCTGTCTAAATTGCCCTTGTGTATGAATGTGAGTTAGGGACCTTTGATTGTAAGCTTCTTGAGGTCAGGGACTGATGTGAATGTGTAATATATATGTAAAACTCTGTGTAAATTGACAGCGCTATGTAAGTACCTGTAATTAATAGTGTTCTAGGATATTTGTGTCAGATTTCCCAGAAGGCATCAGCTTTTAGAGAAGGGCAAACCCAGAGGTGCACCATTGGAGGTGGCTGCAAGAACCCTAAAGAGATGTGGAGATGGTGGTGTGGACCCATCATGCGGCAGAAGATCAGATGATCAAGGCAGAACAATGGTGGATTGGCTGGGCATGAGTATGCTACTTGAGCTCAACTCAGCCAAAAAAGTAAGAGGGGATTCAAAGCACAACATTTTTAAAAGATTTTTGAAGCCCCCAAGTACTTAAAGATTTTCTTAAAGCAGAGGTCCTGGAGAATAAAATATTGGCAGTTGCTATTTTTTTATGTTGCATAATTTTTATGCAAATGTGTATTTTAAACAATGCACTAAATGAGCTTTGGTGTACACAAACAATATAATATCATTTTTTTGTAAATCTAAAATATTGCATTGCAATCAGTAAATAGATACCCAACATGTGAAGCCTTAAAATTGTGCACATCCATGAATTGGCAAAAATCAATGGTACCCAAAATTGTTGATAAACAATGTTTAAAAGTCTTTACAGGTTATCAGTTTAGAGTTGACTATGAATTATGGCCATAGATTTATTGCTCTCACCCTGATGTTTGCAGCGATATCTCACATGTGTGGCACAAACGCATTTACATACACATGCATGCCCTATGTATGCATTTAGGTGTGTACGTGGGGTGACTCGGGTGCTTTTTAATTTCTTTTTTAATATTTGTATTTATTAAAGCAGAGTTCCACTTTAAGCACACCTCACCCCATTACATGCCATATTTGGCATGTCATTTTTTTGGGGTGTATTGGGTACCTAGTTTTGACAGGTACCCAGCTTCCACTTCCGCTCGGGACGCCCAGGCAACCTGAGTGAAAGTTCTCCTCTCCCCTTCCCTCCCTGCAATCTTCTGGGACACTTCCCAGGTCCTAGAAGTTTGCCTGGCCATTGAGGAGGCACTGCGCAAAATGCGCATGGGCAGTGTGCACCCGGCGGTGAAGCCGCAAGCTGTCACAGCCAGACGCCCACACTTGTGATGCCTTCACTGGGGAGAGGCGGGGGAAAGAACCAAGAGTTCGGGCGGCCCTATGGCTGGATTGTGGAACAGGTGAGTGTGTGTTTATTAAAAGTCAGCAGCTACACTTTAAGTTATATGTATATTTTTATAACTTTTTTAATCTTCAACTAATTTATCTTTTTTGCTATCACAAGGGCTGTTTTAGACCCCAATGTCTCCTATGCCCAATACTATAGCTAATCAAGCACAGGTTGTGTTTTATTAGCTGTTTCCCTGGCTACAATAGCCGGGGATGACAGATCTGAGCCCAGATGCAAGGGAATCCTTGTAATTTTTTAAATCATAATCGCACAGATCATGCTCCATTCATTTCTTCCTGGCCACAGTAGCGAGGGAAAAGACAACTGAACCCAGAAGTGATATGATACATGTCACTTCTGTGTTTGTTCATCATAGTGGAGATCAGTGAATGTTTATTCTCTGATCTCCTTGTGTTCCACCCAGCAATACCTATTATGCCAGTTCTGGGTCTGCAAGTGGAACAGCAGAACCCAAGATACATAGCAAGGCAGTCAGGTGAGGAGGAGGTTCTTTTGGCAGGCTGTAGAAATGATTGGGCTGCTGGATCATTTCCACCAGAAAGTCCATCACTAGCTGAACAAATTTAAACACACTCCCACCCAGTGGAGTACTGTAATGGAAATTTGTAGGTTCTGTATATAATTGTATTCTATTTTATATGTATTGCACAATGCCCTCACTGTGCACACGGCACTAACAATGTTTTCAGTACATGTTTTGCATTCTTTCAAGTCCAGATTAGAATTAGCCTGCCTATGTAATGCCCCTTGTTACCATAAACGTACAAATGTAATATTAATGTGATACCTACGTAATCATGTGTATAAAAGCCTTCAAATGCGTCATAATGAGGGAGAACGGTTATTTGAAAAGATGCTGAGTGTATCTTTTGTGTCTAATCAATATGAGGATAGGAGTTGCCTATCATCAAAATATCCATTTCAGGTGGCGAGCCAACCAGGAGGGGTTATCAGGTGACCCTGAGTATCCGAAACGAGGAGCTTGAGACGATCCGGGAATTTCTGATAATCAGCCGGCTGAGGTAAGCCTTTTGCTTACATTTGAGTTATCAGACTTCCTTGATCGGTAAGGCATTTTCGGGACAAAGGGTACCTATTTTACACCCCTTAATCGAACTGTATTGATTAGTGGTTATATGTTATGTTGTCACTGTCTACTGTCCATCAGAGTGTTATAGAGAAAGGGAAGAATAGTGCTGTTCACAGGTATATGTAGTACATCTGCTAGTTAAAGTAGTTTAGAGGCAAAAGGGTATAGGCACATGTAGAGAAGACTGGCCAGTCATTATGGGCATTAAATTAAGTAAGGGAATGATGGGTAAGAGACCCTCAAAAATGCCCAGAGCAAGAGGAGCGCTATATATGAACCGAAGGTGCGGTTCCGCCTATACTGAGCCCCTAGATTAATGGTTAAAGTGGACAGGGATCCACAAAGGGTAACTGGGTTACCACCAAAGTCCACAGGGACAAAGAATCATGCAGAGTATACAACTAGAGAAACAGCTATTTATGTGAGCAGGATGGATCAAGAGTGACATTAACACTAGACAGAAAGGGACTTTTTGATGTTAACTTGTGGGATGAATTTGGGGTCAGGCACTACAACTAGTAAAGTCAAGAAACAGTAATGAGAGTTAAAACAGAATGCTTAATATGTTGTCAGAGAGGGTAGATGGGATGAGCACTATAGCTGCCTGTCTGATCATAGAAGGTACAGTATGTGAAGTATGGAATTACAATACATTGGATGCAAAGGATATCTGAACAAAATAAAGAAAGCAGAAATTTAAGCAAGGAAGTATTAAAAAGCGTTAAAAGAAAGTGAGAGAATGATAGGCATGTGTTGTGTACAAATGGGAATAATGTAAGCGATTTTAGAGTGTCTGTAGTAGAGTAGTTGTGTCTGTTCCCTACTGCAGTAGTTATTAATTTGGAACCACTAATCAATATGAGGATAGGAGTTGCCTATCATCAAAATATCAATTTCAGTACCAATGGGGGAGGAGGGGGGAGGGCGGTCCACCCCAGGTGCCACACATTGGGGGGTGTCAGCCCGGTGCCCCCTTTGAGTGAAGCGGTGACAGCGGGGCACCAGGCACAGGCAGCGGGGCTATGACAGCCAGGGCAGTGAGAGGTGAGCTGTGACAGAGTGCCCTAGTGTGCACCGTACCCGGGGGACTGACACCCAGGGCCGACCGCCAGATTCACTCTGCCACTCACAGCAGGGGAGAGAGTGAGCAGCGCTGAATAGAGGACGGCAACTGCTGGACTTAACTTTTCAAATTAACCAGCAGGTGATTAGTTTCTAGGTGGCCCTAACTTGTTTATATGAAAAATTAACTCCGGCAGTTCCCACCCTCTGTTCAGCACTGCTGTGTCTGCAGCTCTGCATGCATGTCCTAGTAAGGTAGGAATGTGTAATGTTCAGGGGTACAGAGATGGGGGGGCAATGCGTAATGTGCAGGGGTCCAGAGCTGGGGGGCAACGTCTAATGTGCAGCTGTCCAGAGCTGGGGGGGGGCAACGTGCAATATGCAGGGGTTCAGAGCTGGGGGCAATGTGTAATATGCAGGGGTCCAGAACTGGGAGGCAATGTGTAATATGCAGGGGACCAGAGCTGTGGGAGGCTGTGTAATGTACAGGGGTCCAGAGCTGTGGAGGGGCTGGGTAATTTACAGGGGTCCTGAGCTGGGCAGGGTCTGTGTAATGTATAGGGATCCAGAGCTGTGGGGGCTGTGTAATGTACAGGGTTCCAGAGCTGTGGAGGGGCTGTGTAATGTACAGGAGTCCAGACCTGTGTAGTGTAAAGGGGCCCAGAGCTGCAGGGGGCTGTGTAATGTACAGGGGTCCAGAGCTGTGGGGGCTGTGTAATGTACAGGGGTCCAGAGCTGTGTAGTGTAAAGGGGCCCAAAGGTGTGAGGGATGTGTAATGTACAGGGGTCCAGACCTGTGTAGTGTAAAGGAGCCCAGAGCTGTGGGGGCTGTGTAATGTACAGGGGTCCCGAGCTGTGGAGGGGCTGTGTAATGTACAGGGGTCCAGACCTTTGTAGTGTAAAGGGGCCCAGAGGTGCAGGGGGCTGTGTAATGTAAAGGGATCCAGAGGTGCAGTTGTGGAGAGGGGGTACACAGTAGTGACAAAGAGATATTGGGGCGGTGCAGAGGTATAAAGGGGGGCACAGTTGGGTGTTATTACATTTTAAAATGGGGGGGGCAGACATAGGATCTGCCCCAGGTTCCAAATGCTCTAAATACGCCCCTGCTCCCAGCTCTGTGTTTAAAATTCCATTCTAACAGCCACTAATTATACATAGTTTATAGATGAATGGGTAAATTAGAGGGCTGCTAAAATCTGCTGTCCATAAAAACAGCTTAGAATTCAGTGTCTCTGCTGTGAACTCTAAAGACAAATTTGCTCACAATGCCTATAGCTTAATAGGTCAATTTGGACTTGTTTAAACGGCTTTTTACTAATTGTTCAGAACATGGAAATACTTTATTATGCATAGCCTTGGCACAGGTATGTGTTATTGGCAATGTTTGAAACACAAATCTTGAGTATTATAAATAGAAATAGTTGCTAAGGGCAACTCAGATACACTTGTTTTAAAACAGAGACTGTTTATTGATTGTGTACTGGCTAGAAGGGCAAAATGGCCCGTCGAAACTGAATTAAAGAGGTACCCTTTAACAGGAAAGGTGGATTTGCACTGCTAAAATCCTAGCACATTCATTAAACTCTGCTATGATGAACCAGGTAGTAGATCCACTGGCACTCATTTTCACATTTGAAACCCTGCCATACTATAAAAAAATAAAATAAAATTAGATACGTTGTTAGTAAATAGTAACTAGCCAAATATAGTATGTACACGACAACCAAGTTTACTCTTATGATGTTTTATCAGAAACACCATTTGTGTTCTCTGATGTTTAAACACTACACCCTGTTAGATTCTCTTACTTTTGTTGCAATATATTTGTCGCCCTGCTACATCAATAACTTTTGTCTGTCTTCTTTCTCTTGCTAGATGCTCCAGGAGAAACATGTCCAGTTCTTTGTAAGTGCTGTGAAACATGTGTCCTTGTTCTGCTTCTATAGTTATTGCTTGCTCAAGCAGACTCAAGTTTCCTTTTGTTTTATCCAAATCCACAGACTCTTCTGTAATAATCGAGAGGCATTTATCATCGTCGTCACTCTTGGTGATCTGCTGGTGACTGGTGATGTCAGGCTCTGATATATCTATTGATGAGTTGCTTTCAGTTTCTGATAGTTTCTCATGTTTAATGTTCATTTCTCCCTTGTGCTTATTGACATGACTGAACGTGTCCCTTGCATGGTCCTGTGCATTGAGCTCCGAGTAACTGGAAGAACTGTCCCACCCATTTTCAGATATGTCAATGCTGCCGTTATTGTCTTCAGGTGAAAATGGTGGTGAATCATTTTGCTTGGATAACTGCATTCCATAACTTTCTTCATGACTTTCTATATTAGTTTTAGCTGATTTAATAACACTTCCTGTATGGTTATCTGTCAGGGTCTCTTTTACTGTCCTGCCCAGCAATGATGGGTCAGTGATAAGATTCTGATAACAGGTCTTTGCCTCGGTTGTATGGGTAGTCACACCAGTTGACTGCACAATAATTGTACCTATACAAAACAAAAGACAAGCATTAAAACCTCTCCAATATTTTATATATATATATATATATATATATATATATATAGTATAGCTCAGCGTCTTCCGACAGTCCTCAGTTAAAGTGTGTCTAAAGGCAAAATGTTTTTTGGTTCTTGATAGAATGGATAACCATGGGAACCTTTCATTTAATTTAATTCCTGAACCCTCCTAATTTCTTAAAGAGTCCCACCATTCAGTTGGACATAGCTTCTAAAGGTTTCATAATGGGATTTTCACGACCCCTAAAATGTATTGGATTTAGTAACACTTAATTTTAAATATGGACAAATAAATTTATTTTTCTGGATAATTTAACAATCGGTGTGCTCCTCACATTGTTTTAAATGTTTGAATTCCTCCCAGTTTGCTCTTCAATGCCCCTCAATATGTGTAAGCTGCCAAAGCATCAATGAGTTTCACATATAACTCCCTGTTTCTTGATACATTTTATTGCCTCACATCCATACCTTGAAAAATGTTTTTATTGCTGCCTGGGAAAATTCATGCTCTCTATTTGTACTATTGATCATTGTCATTAGAACTGAAAATTAGGTAAAAAGTTAAGCCAGTAATAGATTGATTGAATCTCGGCCAGTTCACCACGGACCAGCCAAGAATGAATCCATCTATGGGCGGTCTGTTTGATCAACTTCAGTGCAATCAACCCGTCATATTTTTTGCACGTGGTTACCGCCTGTGACTGTAGCGGCTAGCAGTGATCATTGTGTTCTGCCGGCAGGGAAAGCTCCCCGCTTTCAGAACACAATGATCACTGCGGGAAGGAAGCTTTGGTTGCAGGAAAGACAATTGCATCATCTATGGATTGCTTTACAGTTGTCACCAGAACAGAGGGAATTATTTAAATAGGGTGTTTGTCAGGGTGACAACTGTCTAAGAGAGGATTTCTCCTACTTTTAAAAGTGATATATGAAATTAATGAGCCTGGTAGGTAGTAAAGAAAACGAGTGTACCACATCCAAGATTAAATAGGAAGTACAAAAGAAAAACTGGTTGGACTTTATATGTGCCCATAGACTACACAGCACATACTGTTATAATTGAACATTTTTTTTTGAGAAAGGTTTGTTTGATGATAAAGTATGTGATATAAAACCAAACACAAGAAATTATCTCTTAGATGAATAGATCCCCCTTATTCAGTCATATACAACTATATTAACTAGTTAGATCATATCATGAAGCTCAAGTCCAAATTTCTTCAACATGTTTCATGGGGCAAGCTGCTTCAACAGCAGAATGGAGGAATTGAAGAGGTGATCATATCTCTAGATCAGGGGACTCCAAATTATGGCCCTCCAACTCCAGTTATTTAAGAACTACAATTCCCATAATGCTTAATCATGTTAATGAATGTCAGAGTGTTGCAATGCCTTGTGGGATGTGTAGTTCTGCAACAGCTGGGTGGCCTTAGTTTGGAGATCTCCGCTCTAGATGATCACCTCTTCAACTCCTTCACTCTCCTGATGAAACATATTGCCCCATGAAACATGTTGGGGACATTTGGATACCACCTTTCAGCTCTCATTTTGAAGTAATGTTTTTATCTTTGAACAAAACTTTCTCTAATATATTTCACACTTTTAACAGTATTTACTGTGTAGTCTATAGGGATCAAGTGAAGTAATTTTTCTTCTTTACCTTTTAGGAAATAAAGAGAAATATCCCCAATGGGAGACAGACAAAAATCAAAAACCTAAATGTAATTTTAACCATTCTTTACACCATCTAAAGCTAATAAAGAGGTTTTGGACCGTAAAAAAAAAAAAAAAACTGCTGAGGAAAATACAAATCTGACTTTTCTGAACTCTCCTTCTGTAAAAGCAATTCCCCGACTCTGATTATGAGCCTATAACTGTATTTTTCTACACCACTAACTCTTGTTCCTGATCGGTGACTCAGAAAGGACTGAAGGCAGGGAATTATTGTGACTGGCAAGCAACCAGCATTTCTGGAAGGATAGGAATTGCCATCCCTTGTATTTCTTTAACCACTTGACGCTGGGCCATTGCAAATATGAGGCCTCTTGGCACCTGGTCCTTGGCACACAGAAGCTGCATATTTTCTTGAATTGTGGTCAATACAGTGTGCCGAAAACGTGCACTGTGAGCTCCCGACACAGTTACCGTCCCCTAACCGAAACCTCCTGTTCACTACTTGTGATTGGGAGTTTTAGGATCACGTGACCTTAAGCCCCACAGAACCTCCTGGTATCCTAAACTTCTTAAAGGGCTGGGAGGTGCCAGCTTGAAGACGTAAACCATGCGCGTAAGAAAAAGTTAGAAAAAAAAAGAAACAATATAGCGTATACAATTGCGGCTGAAATAATTTTTTAATAGAATGTTATTAAAAATGACCTCCTTTTCCATCTGCAGCTCTGTCATTTTCAGTAAAATGCAATGCAATATGGCTACCCGGATGTGTTCTGTACAAAGATGGTGTACCAAATGCCCACTGAAAATGTAATTTCATGCTTGTGTGACTGGCTTACTGATTTTCCCAGAAGTCTGCACTTAGATACACATCAAATCTGATCACATCAGATCTGATCACATAAAATCTGATGATACACATCAGATTTTTGGCAAATGTCATTCTCACAAACAAAGGGATGCAGACACATCCAGACACAGTGTGTAGAACGTACTGGCCTCTAGAAGGAACTGTGAGCCCCGAGTGCGTAGCCTGTACGTTCTACACTCTGTGTCTGGATGCTTGCTGAGCACTGCTGACGCCACTTCCGCTTCCGCATTCCAGGATGGTTAGCGTGGAGCTTCCCACACCATGCACAACTAGCTGCTAAAACAACCAGGACTAACATCCTTACAGCAAAAGGACTGCCAGTGGAGCCTGCACCCTATCACCAACACACTCCAGGATTTTTTAACCTTTGATGGACATCACCTCTTTATGAACCTACAAACCAGTACGTTTTAAAAAACCAACATATATTTATGTGATAGAACTCCAAAACCTCCCATTCCTGTTGTTTTTTTTTTGCTTGTATACTGAGGTTATGGACACCCTTTGAGGATGGCTGCCTTCTCGTCTGCAAATAAACAGTGACTGACTTTAATGAGCCATTTAACCACTTAAGGACCAGGCCTCTTTTTCAGACTAGGTGTTTACATGTTTAAAACAGTTTTTTTTTTATAGAAAATTACTTAGAACCCCCAAACATTATATATTGTTTTTTTTTTTCTAACACCCTAGAGAATAAAATGGCGGTCATTGCAATACTTTTTTGCACACCGTATTTGCGCAGCGGTCTTACAAGCGCACTTTTTTTGGAAAAAATTTACTTTTTTGAATAAAAAAATAGGACAACAGTAAAGTTAGCCCAATTTTTTTTATATTGTGAAAGATAATGTTATGCCGAGAAAATTGATACCCAACATGTCATGCTTCAAAATTGCACCCGCTCATGGAATGGCGTCAAACTTTTACCCCAAAAAATCTCCATAAGCGACATTTAAAAAAATTCTACAGGTTGCATGTTTTGAGTTACAAGTCTAGGGCTAGAATTATTGCTCTCGCTCTACCGATTGCGGCGATACCTCACATGTGTGGTTTGAACACCGTTTTCATATGCGGGCGCTACTCACGTATGCGTTCGCTTCTGCGCGCAAGCTCGTCGGGACAGGGGTGTTTTAAAAAAAAATTCTTATTTATTTTACTTGATTTTATTTATTTTTACACTGTTTTAAAAAATAAATATAATTGGGTCACTTTTATTCCTATTACAAGGAATGTAAACATCCCTTGTAATAGAAAAAAAGCATGTCAGGTCCTCTTAAATATAAGATCTGGGGTCAAAAAGTCCTCCAATCTCATATTTGGACTTAAATGCAATAAAAAGAAATTAAAAAAAATGTAATTTAAAAAAATGACATTGAACAAAATGTTCCTTTAAGAGGTATGGGTGGAAGTGACGCTTTGACGTCGCTTCCACCCTCCTATGGTATAAATACGAGTGGGCACCATCTTAGCCTCACTCGTCTTCATACCCAGCAGTGTGCAGGACCCGATCGCCTCTGCCGCTACGATGGCTCTGCTAAGTGGCGGAGGGCGCAGGAGAGCAGCAGGAGGGGGGTGGCACCTCTCCCGCCGCCGATAACGGTGATCTCACGGCGAACTCGCCGCAGAGACCACCATTATCGCACACAGGATCGCCTCCTGTAAAGAGGGATATCTCAGTTGTGGCAGCAGCTGCTGCCGTTACAGAGATATCACGGGCAGGCAAATGGGCGTACATGTACGTCCCTTTAAATTTGCCGCCCTGCCATCGGGAGCGCGCCGGCGGCGGCACGCTCCCGTGCTAGTCGGGACCCCCGTGAGTCCGGTCGCGAGACCCGCGGACTCGATCGCAGCGGGCATCCCCGCGATCGTCTCACGGAGCGACCGAATGGAGAAGTGCCGTTGTAAACAACATTTCTCCATTCTGCCTAGCAACTAGTGACGCTGATCTCTGCTCCATGTGATTGGAGCAGAGATCAGTGTTCACTAAATGAAAGCCCAACCCCCCCACAGTTAGTAACACGCCCCTAGGAACACTTAACCCCTACACTGCCACCCACTGGTTAACCCCTTCACTGCCAGTGTCATTTACACAGGAATCACTGCATTTATATAGCAGTGATTACTGTATAAATGACAATGGTCCCAAAAATGTGTCAAAAATGTCCGATGGGTCCTCCACAATGTCGCAGTCACAATAAAAATCGCTGATCGCCGCCATTACTAGTAAAAAAAAAAATAATAAAAAAATGATTAATAAAAATGCTATAAAACTATCCCTATTTTGTAAACGCTATAACTTTTGCCCAAACCAATCAATAATCGCTTATTGCGTTTTTTTTTACCAAAAATATGTAGAAGAATACGTATCGGCCTAAACTGAGGGAAAAAAATGTTTTTTTTATATATTTTTGGGGGATATTTATTATAACAAAAAGTAAAAAATAATGCGTTTTTTTCAAAATTGTCGCTCTATTTTTGTTTATAGCGCAAAAAATAAAAACCACAGGGGTGATCAAATACCACCAAAAGAAAGCTCTATTTGTGGGAAAAAAAGGACGTCAATTTTGTTTGGGAGCCACATCGCACAACCGCGCAGTTGTCAGTTAAAGTGACGCAGTGCTGAATCGCAAAAAGTGGTCTGGTCTTTGACCAGCAAATTGGTCCGGTCTGAAAGTGGTTAAAGTCCACATTTTTCAATGAGTTAGCGTGACTCAAAATGTGTGCTACCAAACAGTGGAGCAGAACGTTAAAGGGTGGCACAGTGGTATAGTGGTTAGCACTCTCACCTAGCAGTAAAAAGGGTCGCTGGTTTGAATCCCAACCACGATACTACCTGCCTGTAGTTTGCATGTTCTCCCTGTGCCTGTGTGGGTTTCCTCCCACACTCCAAAGACATGCAGGTAGGTTAATTGTCTTCAGTCCCAAATTGGCCCTAGTATACGAATGGGGACCTTGTATTGTGGGCTCCTTGAGGGTAGGGACTGATGTGAGTGTGCAATGTACAGGGATGAGGACAATTGAAGACACTCACTCAGGTTGAACTGGATGGACTGGTGTCTTTATTCAACCTTACTAACTATGTAAAGGGGTTAATATTGAACAGAGTCATGCTGTAACTCTGCAGAGTGACCACTGCTTACACTCAAACAGCTTGCTGACAGTGGATAGACTTTTCTACTCAAGCTCTCTCTGCTTTTCAAAAAAAACAAAAAACTAGCAACTTTTTATGCACCTGGAATGTATCAATCTGATTTAAACTAAAGGTTCAATTGGACTTTACATTTTAGGGCACTCACCTGTGGCCATTGCCAGTCAAAAGTAACCCCCCATGTTTTCAATAACTATCCAAGGACCTCTTATCCTTTTTGTGATTTACTACTAAGGAAGGAACAATATCAAATTGTATACTCCCATGGTAGAATATGTTCTACCGTTTCTTAATGCAATTTAATATCCCAACCAGGACCAAGCCCTATGAAACAGCTTTGTTTGCAAAGTGGCTGGGGAGAAAAACAGCATTAAATTAACAACATAAAATCCCATCACTTACTGCAAAGTCTTTCAATGAGCCGTGCTATTTCATAGACCTTTGTTTTCATTAGATTTCTGCTAAAGTTCTGCGGCGAGGAAACTTTAATAAATATCTCTATCTGTGTTAATTATCATGTTTCTGTCAAAATGACAATATGAACTGGGAAAAAAAATGGAGAAAAGCAGCAGGTTGTAGCAACCCGGATGAGAGGGTATAATGATAGCAGACAATACCGCTTTTATGCTCCACTGCAATCCTTATAAACAGCTCTGCAGACAAGGGCACTCACAAAAAAAAAGTCTACATTATGTATCTTTCTTGTAATTATCCCCCTAAAATCAACAGTGAACTGCCAGGATCAAGTAAATATTGTCATAGTAACTAAAAGCATTTTTGGAAGAAGTCACAACACTAGCCCTTTTAATAACTTTGATTATAGATGGCGTTCTTTTGTTTGGATCTATTCACTCTAAATCAAAAAAAAAAAAATTTAACATTTTGCATCCTAGAAAATAGACTGCATAAAGAGCCGCATATCATTCAGCACAATGGCCTATCATCTCTAGATTTCACATCCAACAAACTCCAGTTTTAAATAATAAATTAAACATAGTCTAAAATGCAAATGAAGTTTTTCTCAATAACACTGCAAGCTATTGAGAGATGGTGTAAAGGGTTATGATAATTTGAAAGTATTATGAACTGGAGAAAACAAATAAAAAGCATTTTCTGTGAATATGCTCAATTCATTGAACTATTCTCTCAATCCACTTAACTACCCACATGTGTACAATAATGATTTATAGACATTATGCCTAATTATGCATATTTGGGCTGTGTTAAAGTGCCTAACAAAAGCTCTGGAAAGCAACAATTACCTCTGTTGCTTAGTTACATAGTTTAAAATATTCCTATTAAGTGCAGATTACAGGGGGTAGATATGCACATGTGCGGCCCAATGCATTTCACTTTTCTGTTGCCAAACTGTTAGCATTTTGGGACGTTTCCAACTTACCTAATGTTCGGTTCAACTGTTTGTTATGTGTTAAAAGAAAAAAATATTTATTAATTATATTTAAAAGAATAGGATTCATACAGTGAGTGATGATTTGAATTCTGCAAAGAGCAGTTTTACCCAAACCTTACAGTTCTCACTTTTAAAGGATTCCTGCTGTGTTCCAACCCTTGTAAGCTGAATACAGAATTTGGCATGCAGATAAAATAAGGGATAACAAGTAGGGCTTTTTTTTTTTTTACTTTATCGTTTCCCTTTGGTTAGAAAATTGTGGCTTACCATTAGACTTGACTCTATTTTTACAATTATACATTTAGCTTCCCACATTAGAAATGCATTTATTTTTCATAATAAAATAATTAATGGAAAGAACAGTTTGACATATATACATAATTTATAATTTCAATACTTTGCTGACATATTATGGCATCAATGAATTACATTTTATTTGGAATGCTAATGTAGAGCCTATTTAGAGAGTTGAACTAAGCAGAGTAAATAAATGACTGCTCACATCGCTCTCATCTAGTTGTGGACCAATGATATACTCAGCAGAAACATGATAAGTGAGTTCTCTTACCACAACTACCTTATAAAGTCATATAAAAACATAAGAAAAAAACTTGCTCCTTGTATGAAAAGAAGTCCACTTCAATGCCATAGTTAAATCTACTTAAGTATGTATTCTTAACTCTCAAAAGTACATTCTATTGCTCTTAACAACCCCAAATCTCCTAATTCCTAAATACCTTTTTCTTTTATTTTGTTGCTGTGATCTGAGTTCCTGCATGGGTGCTCAACCTGTGGCCCTCCAGCTGTTGTCAAACTACAATTCCCATCATGCTTCTGCTTGTGGGAGTCATGCTTGTAACCATCAGCTTTGCAATGCCTCATGGAATTTGTAGTTCCATAACAGCTGGAGGGCCACAGGTTAAGCACCCATGTGTTAGAGGGTGGTTACATTAGTTGTCCATGGTCCCATTATATGTAGGAACATAGCCACCTTCTCTTGCTCACTCCCAAGGTAGACTAGGGACTAGTGTTGGGCAAATGGTTTGGCTCAAGCATGAATTTGCAGCCATTTGCAGTGTGATATTGGTGTGGAGATAGATAGAACAGAGCTCTGTTCATTGCTACTAGCGAGTTATTGTGCTATAGTGTGCTACTCTGATTCTATTGTGAGTGTAGAGTGCAAGTATAGTGTTAATAAGGTGATAGTGCTGCGTGCGCGAGTGTGACCTTCCTTTTTTACTTTAGTGTCAGTTTAGTGTGAATCTGGTGATAGTGCAGTGTGAATGTAGTGTGACCATTCATTTTTACTATAGTGTCAGTTTAGTGTTTCAGGGCAGGTTTACTGCAGTATATTGAGGTGCGTTAGTGCATGTTTACAGCAGTAAATTGACATGCTTTAGCGCACTTTAACTGCAGTATATTGAAGTGCATTAGTGCACATTTACTGCAGTATATTGTAGCGCATTAGTGTACGTTTTACTGTAGTATATTGAAGTGTGTTAGCGCACTTTTACTGCAGTATATTGAAGTGTGTTAGTACACTATTACTAAAGTATATTGAAGTGCATTAGTGCACTTTTATGGAAGTATATGGAAGTGCGTTAGTGCACTTTTACAGCAGTATATTGTAGTGTGTCAGTGGAGTTTGTGTAGTAAGTACTCAAGGTAAAGTGCACCAAACACCACATTCCATTGATTAAAGTGCATCCAAGTACACATTTCCCCTTCTCTATTACATTTGGGTAATAAGCCACCCCATCATGTCTGGGGGGCCAACAAGGATAAGCAGACATCCCCATGCCACTATAAGGGGGGCATCAGCGTTATTTTGTCTCCTTGTCCACAGCATCATGCCTGCAGGAGTCAGGTGAGTTATTTGAACATAGCGCAGCCACTTGTTCCTTGACAATACACAGCCATTACTTGATTCTGATGCAGGTTCTATACATAGCACAGATGTGCTACTTTACAGGTAGACTACAGGGACCCCCCAGACACTATATTTAAAGGAATTTTCCATTTTTATTGTTTCACTTAAACCCTACTGGTGGTATTCTCAAGTGTGGCTCAGGGTTACATTTTACTACCATTAGTGGCAACCCGAGCCACATTTGGGATTGCCTTGCAGAATCCTGGTGCAGCATACTTACCTTGTCACCAGGATCCTGCAATGTTCCCCCGCTGTGTCCTCCGCCAGTTCAACCACCCGATGTCCTGTGTTCTGGGCTCTGTTCCCTGGTAGTGTCGCAATACATGGGGGGGAGCCCGGCGGAAAATTCAAAAAGTATACACAATATAACACATACAGTACACAAATCATTTCACCTCCCTTTTATCCCTAATGCTTTGTCCAGTGCCCTGCATGCACTTTTATATTATATATACTGTTCTTTTTGCCTGGAAACTTGAGATTGTACATGGCAACCAAAAAAGTGTCCCTTAAGTCAAAAGTGGTTTGCAGAATTGAGCAATAGTGAATCATGGGGAAATTAATTTTATTATTATTATATTATTATTTTTTATAATTATTTATAGTTATTTATTATATTATAATTTATGATTTCGTGTTTCAAACTTTATCATACCTGGGATGTCTACTAGACTCTTCTTTGGATAGATTTAAGTGAGTTATTCCTAATAATTACAGGCGTACAATATAAAACGTCAAATTTCTATGCAAAACAATGTACTATTTTCAGATTAAAAAATCTGACACAATCATACCGCCAGGGAGGCTACAAATCAGTAAATCACTGCTCATTTAAAAATGATGATAATTACAAACTGTTTTTCATTGATACATGTCCCACAGGCTAATACCCAGAACCCCATATCCTTTGTATGCCCACTAACTTGCATCTAAGCCCTCAAGGCTCTTTTGATTTTTCATTATGGGCCCCATAGACTTCAATAGGGTTCGTTATTTGGCTATGACCTTTCGCGATATTGGAGAGTTCTGGCGCAAATCGAACCACGGGGTGTTTGGCCCATCTCTACTAGGGACTATGGGATTCGTAAAGTAGTAGAGAAACAGAAGTAACATGAAAAAGGAGAGGTTCGGACATTACAAGGGGGCAGAAAAAAAGATTGCAGGGCTATTAAAATGGAACTTTAGTGAAAAATGTAAAATGGATGAACAGACAGGAATTTTTATGCAGAAGCATTTTTATGCTTTGCCACTTCTGCATTAAAGTTACTTACCTGCCCATCTGCTTTTGTACAGTGAGCCATGCATGAGCAGCTCACTGTACAAATTTCAAAATGTTGAATCTGACTGAACTCTTGGCAAATTACAGCAACTGATGATCAAGAGCCAGAAGCCGGCCACCCAAAGGTGTCAGCAGTCTGATGGGGAGCTCGGGGACAGCACGTCACTGGAATTGAGTTGAGTATAGTTTTGCTTTAAGAAGAGGATTGGTATGTATTATTTTTGGAGTACAAGGGTATCAAATAGTGTCATATTAAAAATCAGACTTAGCATTAAAAATGTTTGGCTTCAGAAATCCAAAATACGCATCTCTTAAAATAATATATTTTCTCCTTCATTTGAGCAACTGTTCTTTAAATTTTGTCATTAGTAAATGTGATTTCACTGGGCCAATCACCACGCACCAGCACTGTCATATGAAGATTTCTGTATTCCCCTCCATAATTGGAAGTATCAGGTATTTTCTTCACCCCTGGCAGGTTAGCAAACCAAAAAGGTGAGTATGTGATGCTTGCCTAAAGTAGTGGTAAGCCTTTCTAATAACAAAAATCATGTTTCAACATATAAAGTCGAGCCTAGATTGACTGTGAGCTTTGTTTTTTTTAACAATCTTGCCTTTACAGTACTTTTCCATTTGACAACTGCAGGTCATGTGATCGCTCTCATTTCTACAGTGATGTACAGACCTGCCAATGGGAGTGGTCAGTATCGGGGCATGTAGATCAGAACAGGAAATTACGTTGCCTTTGAGACCCTTTTTACACTGAGGAGCTTTACAGGAGCTATATCGCAAAAAATAGCACCTGCAAAGTGCTTGTAAAGTGCCTCTCCTCTCACTCCAGTGTGAAAGCCGGTGCGCTGGTAGGACGCCAAAACCAGTCCTGCAAGCAGGATCTGTGAGGTGCTGTAGGAGCAGTTTATACACCGCTCCTAAAGCACCCCTGACCATTGAAATCAATATGCAGCGCCGGCAAAGCGCCTCTGCAGCAGCGCTTTGCGGGCACTTTTGACCATTTTTTGCACATTAGCAGGGGCTAAAAGAGCTAGCGGCTGAAAAGTGCCACAAAAACAATGGTAAAACGCAGCTAAAAATAGCGGTGCTTTACTGCCGATGCCCGACGCTTTACCGCGGACGCACAGCGCTGCTCAGTTTGAATGTGCCCTGAGCTTTTGCATTTCCATGGCAATGGAACACATTCAGACCTGATGGCAAACTTTCCCCCAGCGGAGAACAGTGTCCAGCCGAGAACAGTGTCTGTCATGCAAGTAGTCATAGTCATGGTAGGAGAGGAGGGTGGGGGGCGTGATTTTGTGCTGCTATAAGAAGATACAGACACTCTGGGGTTGATTTATTAAAGGCAAAAAGACTGTGCACTCTGCAAGTGCAATTGCTCCAGAGCTTAGTAAATGTGCAGAATCTCTGCTGACTTCCTTCCTTTTAAGTGATTAGCTATTCTTTGCAAAGTGAAGCCTTACCTCATTTACTAAGCTTTGGAGCAGCTGCACTTTGCAAAGTGCACAGACTATTTGTCTTTGAGAAATAAAGCCCTCTGTGTTCTTTCACAGCACATCTGTATCTTCAGCGGGATGACACAAGATAAGATAGAACAAGTCCAGAGACGGGTAACAAACATGGTGAAAGGTTTGGGAGATAAAACATATGGAGAGCGACTTCAGGAATTCAATATGTTCAGTTTAGAGGAAAGAAGGGAAAGGGGGGATATGAGTGAAGCCTTTAAATAGATCAAGGGAGTAAATAAGGTTCAGGAGGAAAGTTCAAAACTAATCTTAAAAAGTATTATTTTACTGAAAGGGTAGTTGAAAATTGGAATAAACTTCCAGCAGAGGTAGTGAGCAAGTCAACAGCAAATTGCTTCAAACATGCTTGGGATAAACATAGATCTATAGTCAGACAATAAGTTTAATTAAAAAAAACAACCCCCAAAAAATAAATAAATAAAATGGGCAGACTCAATGGACTATTCAGTCTTTATCTACCGTCACTTTTCTATGTTTCTAAGATGTAAACTGATCACGGTAGCATGGATCGGCTGCTATGCTACCGTGGTCAGATTACTTGTAGAAGGAGCTGCACAGACAGGATCAACCAATTAAATTAAAGCATTGGCAGACAGAAATATTATAAACTCATGAGAAATCCCCACAGTGAGCTCAGTGTTTTAACTCAGTGGCCCCAATGTCATTACTATGCCCTGTAGTCATGTAGAAACCCGTGTGAGGAACTAACTGGTGTGCTTGGTTTTTTGAAAGGGGTGTGCATTGTTTTTAAGTATTTTCACTAATATTATATATATTTCATTATATTTTATTTTTTACTTTAGCCGCTTGCCGACCGCCTCACAAGGAAGGGCTCGTACAGGCAAACTACCTGTACGTTGCCCTTTAATAGGCGGCCTGTGGGCACACGCCTGCACCCGTGGCAAGCTCCATGAGTCGGGTTGTGGGTCCTGTGGACTCGATGTCTGTGGGGATACCTGCGATCGTCTCACAGAGAGGAAGAACGGGGATATGCTAATGTAAACAAGCATCTCCCCGTTCTGCCTAGTGACAGTGTCACTGATATCTGCTCCCTGTGATCGGGAGCAGAGATCAGTGACATGCCACATGTAGCCACACTCCCCACAGTTAGAAATACTCCCCAGGACACACTTAACCCCTTAACTGCCCCCTAGTGGTTAACCCCTTCACTGCCAGTGTCATTTACACAGGAATCAGTACATTTGTATAGCACTGATTGCTGTATAAATGACATTGGTCCCAAAAATGTGTCAAAAATGTCCGATGTTTCTGCCATAATGTCGCAGTCATGATAAAAATCAGAGATCGCCACCATTACTAGTAAAAAAAAAGTATTAATAAAAATGCCATAAAACTATCCCCTATTTTGTAAATGCTTTTGCGCAATCCAATTAATAAACGCTTATTGTGATTTTTTTACCAAAAATATGTAGAAGAATACGTATCGGCCGAAACTGAGGAAAAATTTTTTTTTTATATATTTTTGGGGGATATTTATTATAGCAAAATGTAAAAAATAATGCGTTTTTTTTTTCAAAATTGTCGCGGTTTTTGGTTTATAGAGCAAAAAATAAAAACCGCAGGGGTTATCAAATACCATCAAAAGAAAGCTCTATTTGTGAGGAAAAAAGGCCATCAATTTTGTTTGGGAGCCAGGATGCACAACCGTGCAATTGTCAGTTAAAGCGATGCAGTGCCGAATCGCAAAAAGTGCTCTGGTCAAATTAACCAGGGCTTAAGTGGTTAATACCCAGACAGTAATTTTGATATGTTTTTGTAAATTACCCCATACCTTTTTATTTTTACATTATTTATACAATTTTTCAACATTTACCAATGGTATTATATGGTGTACATATATCCTGACATCTTTGCCTACCTACCTGTAGTAGTACAGCATTTCTTCTTAGTGAATTTAAAGCTAACAAACTCAGACTTATCCTCGCTGTCTTCATCGAGTTCTTCACTAGGGTTATAGTGCTGGGGTTTCATTAGCAGTGACTTTCTTTTGTTAACTGGAGCTGTGGAACACTGTTCTTGAAATTTCCTCTTCTTTGACATAATGCAATTGTAAGCACTAGAAAAAAAAAATTATTGGAATATTGATAAATCTGAATGATCTGAATTCTGAAGATTACAAAGTTCATTATAATTATTATATTTTTATGTTTGAATTCAAGGCTTGGATTTGGTTGGTGCGGAAGCCTATTTCTGCCTGCAGCAAATAGCATTTAAAATAAAGCATATTTGAAAATCAAATACTCTGTTCTAAATAAGAACATGTTAATCCATGATGCTCGGTATTGAGCCAAGAAAACACAGGGTAAGGAAATGTTTTCTTTTGCTAATCTTGATGCATAGCAGATACAAAAAAAAAAAAAAAAAAAATACTGTGATACTGGGTTACTTCTTGGAATGTTTTAGTGTAAGAAAATAAATCTGGTATGCTGATATTTTTTTGAATTACTCAAGACATGTTAGTGTGCTTAGTTTTAGTTTCACAGTTGTATTTTGAAAAAATACATTTTTCCCAATCGATAAGTAAAAAATGAAAGGCAGTGCTCTGTTCTATCATAATGCTAGAAGCCTGGTTATATTATCTCCTCATGGTTGGCTTACAATAGCTGATTGTTGGGAAACATATTTGTTTTCTAGAATTGAGGTGACTTTACCCTCCTATATAAACTTCCCTTGCTTTATATTTTTTCAAACTATTATAATATTTTTTGTAGCAGTTGTCTTAGCATAAAACTTAGCTTTTGGGATGTTCTGCATAGGAGTGCATTGATTATTTGATAGGAAAATGCTATTGCATCGTATTTTATTCATTAATGCAGTTATACACATATCAATATTAAAGCGGGATTCCACCCTAAAGTGGAACCTCCGCTGATCGGATCCCTCCCCCCCTCCGGTGTCACAATTGACACCTTTCAGGGGGGAGGGGGGTGGAGATACCTGTCAAAGACAGGTATTTTCACCCACTTCCGGGCATAGACTCCCGTGGGAGTCTACGCCATTTCCTGCCCTGCCGCACTGTCTGCTGGGACACACACGGGTCCCAGTGACAGTGCGGAGATTTCCTATTGCGCGGCGCGGCTCGCGTATGCGCAGTAGGGAACCGGGAAGTGAAGCCGATTCGCTTCACTTCCTGATTCCCTCACCTAGAATGGTGGCGACAGCAGTCGAGAGCCGAGCGATCGATCGGCCTCGGCTGCCGGCATCGCTGGAACCCGGGACAGGTGAGTGTCCATTTATTAAAAGTCAGCAGCTGTAGTATTTAGAGCTGCTGGCTTTTAATATTTTTTTTTTTTGGTGGAATCCCTCTTTAATTTATTTTTTCCTATTTATTTAACTTTTTATTTTTTATTTTTACACTGTCCTTTTGAAAAAAATGTTTGGATCACTTTTATTCCTATTACAAGGCGTATAAACACCCCTTTGTGATAGAAAAAAAAAAGCATGACAGGACCTCTTAAATGTGAGATCTGGGGTTAAAAAGACTCCAGATCTCACATTTACACGAAAATGCAATAAAAAAAATTGTTCCTTTAAGGCCGTTGGGCGGAAGTGACATTTGACGTCGCTTCCATCAGCCAACGGCATTGAGTCTAGTGGGGGGACCATCATTCCCTCACTTGACTCAGTGCCAAGCAGGGGAAAGGATCAGATCGTCTCTGCCACTTACAACGGCTTTGTTAACCAGTTCCCGACCAGCGCACGCCGATGTACATCAGCAGAATGGCACGGGCAGGCAAATGGGCGTACCTATATGTCACTTTAAATTTGCCGCCCTGCCATCGGGAGCGCGCCGCCGACGGCGCGCTCCCGTGCTGGACCCCGCGGACTTGATCGCCGCAGGCATACCCGCGATCGTCTCACGGGGCGGCCAGATGAAGAAATGCCATTGTAAACAGCATTTCTCTATTCTGCCTAGCAACTAGTGATGCTGATCTCTGCTCCATGTGATTGGAGCAGAGATCAGTGTTCACTAAATGAAAGCCCAGCCCCCAACAGTTAGTAACACACCCCTAGGAACACTTAACCCCTACACTGCCACCCACTGGTTAACCCCTTCACTGCCAGTGTCATTTACACAGGAATCACTGCATTTATATAGCAGTGATTGCGGTATAAATGACAATGGTCCCAAAAATGTGTCAAAAATGTCCGATGTGTCCACCATAATGTTGCAGTCACAATAAAAATCGCTGATCGCCGCCATTACTAGTAAAAAAAAAAATTATTAATAAAAATGCCATAAAACTATCCCCTATTTTGTAAACGCTATAACTTTTGCGCAAACCAATCAATAATCACTTATTGCGATTTTTTTTACCAAAAATATGTAGAAGAATACATATCGTCCTAAACTGAGGGAAAAAAATTTTTTTTTTATATATTTTTGGGGGATATTTATATAACAAAAAGTAAAAAAGAATGTGTTTTTTTCAAAATTGTCGCTCTATTTTTGTTTATATCGCAAAAAATAAAAACTGCAGAGGTGATTAAACACCACCAAAAGAAATCTCTATTTGTGGGAAAAAAAGGACGTAAATTTTGTTTGGGAGCCACGTTGCATGACCGCGCAATTGTCAGTTAAAGCGACGCAGTGCCGAATCTCAAAAAGTGGTCTGGTCTTTGACCAGCAAAATGGTCCGGTCTGTAAGTGGTTAAGCGACGGAGATGACCGGGATGAGGCTGGAGGGGGGGCCTCCCGCCACAAAAAAAATTATCTTGTGGCGAATCCACCGAGGGGACCACTTTTACCTTAACACGGACCGCCCGCCATTTACCAAAATACCAGTATACCAGTATAACGTCAAAGTGCCGACGTATAACGATGGCGGGCAGTCCAGAAATGGTAAAAAAAAAGTGATTTTGTTTACACATGATTGAATGATGGAAATCAGCAGAGCTTCACCACATTCACTAAGCTCTGGGGCAACTGCACTTTCTGTTTGACTTTAGTAAATCAACTCTTAGGGCCGGTTCACACTGCTGCGATGTGAGAACCCATGCAAATCCAGTAGGGGTTCCCGCATCACATAGAACTCGCAGCCAGTTCACACTGCCCTATGAGAACCACTGTGGGTGTCAGTAGAAAATGAATGACACCCCAAGATCGGTTCGCATATAGCAGGTCGAACTGTCAATTCAGACAGGAATCGGATTTTATGGGTGTTACCTGAAATTTAATGAACCCATTACAAAGATCTCCAGTGGGGCCCCTTAAACTGCTTTACAAAAGGCACACAGTAAAAACTTTGACTAAGTGTTTCAGTTTAGTAAAGTTTATTTTTATACAAGGCAGGATACCCTGCTGGGGGGCCCTTGGCACAGTACCTCGTCCCCACGTTGATGGGCACAAGGGCTTCTTCTCTACATCCCTATGTGTATTAGGTATGATTTAAAAATATGTGGGGTTCTGTGATCAAGTAACTTTTTAATATGAAATTTATATTGTATATATTATTTTACTACTAATATTGAAGCAAATTGTGATTATAGCTAATATTTCCATATTGATTTTGATAAAAAGTAATTTTATATTTAGTTGTAAAATTCAGAATTATTCTTATACACTAAAAACATTTTTTATTGCATTTTAAGTGAAAAAATGATCTACTTAATGATGGGAACTCAACTCTAGATCTCCTTGAAATTTGCAAGCAGATGCATTTTTTATTTAAGCAACATGACAAAACTGCTATCTTTATGGCTTAATACTATAAATGTTGTTTTTACATGATAAATACCCATGTTTATCTGTTAATCCCTCGTTTGGTAGCTATGGAATCCAAATCCATTGAGAACATCATGTCTACAAATCCTTAAGGACTAGGTCAGACATTCTCTATAGCCCTCCCATAAAAGAAATATATACTAGTTTGAAAAAATTGTACTTGTAATTTGGTGCAGAAAATCTTTTAGAACATTATGTGTCAGCTGAAAGCTGGTAAGATATGCTTCAACGCATATGAACACATTTGAAGAAACACAAAAAAAAAAGAAGATACATTATAACACAATATACAACCAATTTAAACATTTCAAACAAGGAATGTGAATTTATCAAGATACATTTATTGAACTCTTGTTCCTTTTATTTAAACAGTTTTGCTGCAATATTTAAATGATTGAACATGTAAAGTTATAGACTCTAACTGCAAGATCATGTTTTTCTGCTTTAATAAAATGCTATCGGGACAAAAAATTGGGACATAGTTGTATTATCCAACTCATATTTAAGCCACATTTCCTGTGACCAAGGAAATGCTACAATATTTGATCAAAGTAGAATTAAAGCATACTATTCCCCGAAACACTGAAAATCCCTAGTGCATGCACCTTTGCATACCAATCCCAAAACACCTGTAAGCCCCTGTACACGGTCGGAGATTTCGACAACAAAATCCGTCGGATTTTGCCCGTCGGATTTTGTCCGTCGGATCTTGTCCGAAACTGTTGCATACACACGGTCGGACTAAGTTGTTGAAAAATCCGATCTTTCAGAACGTGATGACGTAAGTTCGTTACGATGGGACTACGTTCAGGCTAGTAGCCAATAGCTTTGATGTAGGAATTTGATCTGAGCATGCGTGGCATTTGGTCCGATCAAAACTCTCTACACATGGAGTATGTCCAATCGAACCAGTTGGTCGGGAAATATTTCCAACCTGTTGGAAAATTGGGTCCGACGGATATTCCGACGGAATCAGTCCGATGCATACCATACACAGTCGGATTATCCGACAACACGGTCCGATAGGACACATTCCGACAGATTCTCCGACCGTGTGTACAAGGGCTAAGTCACCTGTTAAATCAAAGATTTAGTCTGTTACTCACATTTAATTAATTCACACTTACTGGCCTATCAAGGCACTTGTAAAGTAGCCAAGACTTCACAGCTGCCCCCTGGGAAGGCTACATCAGTTGTGCCTTTCAAAGATCTTGGCTTTAAACCATGAGATCTTGTGAGACCCTAAAGAAAAGGTCTTGGTATTGTGTATATCTTGCCATGGCTTTGGCAACTTATGTGTTGGGTAGTCTAATATCACTTAAGCTACCATATCCATGGTAAGGTATAAACAAGAAAAGATGTGCACCACAACGCAACTGCGAGATCCAGCCACCGCTGATGTCATTGGTAGGCCAGCAGTAAAAACACAGAAAAATAAGTCACTGAAGCCACTGATGACATCTACTTCTCAAAATGGTGGAGCTGGATTGTACGATGAGGAGAAAAGGAGCATTAGCTTGTGGCAACAGAGAAAACAAGGAGCAAAACAAACAAAGAAGCATGCTATTTCTGCAATACTCACCTCTTTTGTGGGCATTTTCCCCCGCAGACTCACTGTTCCCTACACATCTTTTCAGTTGAATGACACCAAGGGGGAGATCTAGTAAAATGGATGCACACAGAATTAGGTGCAGCTGTGCATATTAACCAATCAGCTTCTAGGTTTTATTTTGAAAGCTTAATTGAACCAAAGTTAGAAGCTGATTGGTTAGTTTTAGTAAATCTCCCTCACACTGTCATCCAACCCACTTCTAAAAAGCCCAGGCTGTCATTGCCATACCTCTGAGGACTGGTCTGAGCTCAAAGTACTGATGCATACAACAGTGTTCACATGCCTATGAGCACTGATCCATTTATTAGAAAGGACTGCACAAAGCAAGTGAAGAAGAAGAATGACCTCTGGCATTATATATCTCAGCCATAGGTAACTTGGATTTCAGGTAGGTAAGCTGGATTTTTTTTTTCTGAATGGGGCAGGGTTATGGCCACTGTAGAGGGTGAAAATTAAAGGTCTGCTTTACATCCATCACTTTACATTAGCTGGATTGCACATGTTTTGACTTTTAAAGTTATTTTATTGATTTTAAAGAAAAATTGAATAGCAGGTAAAAGGTATGTTATCTCCATTAAAGCGCACGGACTACATGCATACCCCACTTTTAGAGTCCATTCACACAGGAGCAACTTTGGATCCGACTTGAAGTCGTCCCAAGTTGCCTCAAGTCGCGCAACATGATAAAATCAATGTAAGTGAATGAGAGCCGTCTTAATGTACACTACTGAAGTCGCTCCGACTTCAGAAAAGGTTCCTGTACTACTTCAATCCGACTTCTAGGCAACTTGTACCCATTGATTTCAATAGAAGTTGCCTCCAAGTCTGATCCACTGTCTTAACTGAAGCAACTTTCCAGGAAGTAAAAATAGTTTTCTAGGCAAACCCCTCCCTCCCACAGAGCTGATTATTATGTGATTGGCCACTGGTAAAGTCTCCTCTCCTGGAAGCAACTTCAAGTTGCCTTGTAAGTTGCCTCAAGTCGTGCTGTGATTCATACTCAAGTCGTGTCCAAGTTGCCTCCCAAAGTCTCGCTCAAAGTCGTGTTGCCCCTGTGTGAACGGACCCTTAAGTATGCAATGGGGTTTATTTACTAATAAATCATGCTCACTTCTGCACAGAAACCAATTAGCTTCCAAATTAATTGGACACGCTGAGGTTAGAAGCTCATTGGTTTCTATGCAGAAGTGAGCCTGATTTTGCACTTTCCAGCTTTAGTAAATAAACCCCATTGTGTACTTAAAAGTGGGGTATACCTGTATAGAGGTATCTCCACACAACAGAGATGCTTACACCAGTGGTGCCTACAGAAAAGCTTCCTGTTCAATCTCAATTTTGCTTGATCAGAGGTTCAGCATTTGGCTGAAATAACTGGATATACTCAGCCAAGCCAAACTTCTGGCTGCAGTGAGAAGTGAAGCATATATCAGTGGTAATATTGTCCCTGATAAATGTTATCCATATTATTACTGCTTCTGATAAATGCTACAACATTCCCAAAATACAGTGACTCATTCTGCCCAGCCTATTATATTCATGACAAGTGAATGTCAACAAAGGGGGTCTGTATGGTGTAAAAGAAAAAAAAAAACAGCATGGGACATCCCCCCCAAATTCATACCACACCCTTCATGTATGCTATGGTTTTTAGGTGTAATCCCACAAAAAGTAAACCAAAGTTGATAAAGTTTAAAGAAAACAAGGCAAAAAACAAAAGCTAACAACCAAAGATGCTATGTGGGTTGGCTGATGAACTGGATGGGGGCCTGATGGCGAGAAAGGGGTTTATATGCATTTTATAGGGGGGACTCCATGCAAAAAAAGAATGGTGCGGGGCCCCCCTAAAATTCATATGAGACCCACCCTTTGCAACAACAGCTTCAACTCTTCTGGGAAGACGGTCTACAAGGTTTAGGAGTGTGTCTATGGGAATGTTTGACCATTCTTCCTGAAGAGTATTTGTGAGGTCAGGCACTGATGTCGGACGAAAAGGCCTGGCTAACAGTCTACACTAGAATTCATCCAAAAGGTGTTCTATCAGGTTGAGGTCATGACTCTGCGCAGGCCAGTCAAGTACCCCCCCCCCCAAACTCACTTATCCATGTTTTTAGGAACCTTGCTTTGTGCACTCGTCCAATGATTTGGTGGAGGGGCGAGATTATGGTGTGGGGTTGTTTTTCAAGGGTTGAGCTTGGCCTCTTAGTGCCAGTGAAGGGAACACTTACGGCATCAGCATACCAAGACATTTTGGTCAATGTTGTGCCCCCAACTTTTTGGGAACAGTTTGGGGATTGCCCCTTCCTGTTCCAACATGACTGAACACCAGAGCACACAGTAAGGTCCATAAAGACATGGATGAGCGAGTTTAGGGAGGGGGAACTTGACTGGCCTGTCCTGACCTCAACCTGATAGAACACCTTTGGTATGATTTAGAGCGGAGACTGCGAGCCTGGCCTTCTCATCCACATAAGTGCCTGACCTCACAAATGCGCTTTTGGAAGAATGGTCAAATATTGCCTAGAGGCCCATACACACGATCTGACTTTTTGACAACAAACATGAAAATTACCTGTTTTAAGGCAACATCCGACTTTGTGTATACTCCATCGGACAAACTTTTCCGGTATTCATCGGACAAATGTTTGCTGTGCAAACAGAAAAACTTTCCGGCAACAAAAGTCCTATAGTGCAAAATTCTATTGTGTGTACACAAGTTCATGGGACTTTAGTCCAAATTACAAACACGCATACTCAGAACCAATGCAAAAGATCAGACAACAATACAGACATTGACCAAAGGGTGGCAATAAAGAGCTGAAAAAAAACCACGTGATTTGGTGAAAGTTGGCTGAAAAAGTCCTACTGTGTGTATGCATACCATTTCACGACCAACACCCTTTGGACAGAAATCCACGGAAAAGTTTGTTTGAAGTCCAGTCGTGTATATGAAATATTAGAAATACTTCGAAACCTCATGGACAGCCTTCCCAGAAGAGTTAAAGCTGTAATAGCTGCAAAGGGTGGACCAACTCAATATTGAACCCTATGGACTAAGACTGGGATGCCATTAAGGTACATGTGCATGTAAAGGCAGGAGTCCCAATACTTTTGGTAATATAGTGTACATAAATATACTGGTCCGAGCTAGACCAATGTAATTATATGCCTATTCTTTAATATAACTAGGTAATAGATTTTACATACTATCGGTGTATTGGGAAAGCAGTGTATTGACACTCTTAAATCTGGGGGCCAATTAGCTTTGGCATTCTAATGATGAAGACTCACTACAAATTCTTCAGATAGTTCAGCCTGTTGAATACATTGGGAAATAATGAAAAGTATTTTTTACGAAGAAAAGGATTCAGTTTTCCTAACATTACGATGGGGTTATGACCCACAAACAGTGTGCAATGGGCTCTACTTTCATTTTTATTTCTTTTTACCTGAGTTCTTGTGCTAACGAGTCTTCTTCCACTGTTGAATAAAAAGAAATAAGAGTAAGTCAACATACTTGTCAAACACAGGGACTTCTTTGATACTTTTAAGACATAAATTACTGCTTGAACATTTGAAGAAAACAACAAGGGATAGCTATGAAAGTGCAGTGCTTTTTTATTAGCATTGCTAAAAGATCTCATAATTGAATGCTTGCAATTCTTTTTTTTTTCTTTCTAGGACATGTGGTGGGAAAGCTTTGCTCTTGTTAGCAGTAAAATGATCTGAGAAAGATGAAAGCTGGTGTTTATCAATACCTGCCCACACAAGGGTACACAACATATTGACAGAGCCAACAGGTGGTTTAAAAATTATTCATGTTGTTATAACAGCGACACTTGCGGAAACACACTCCGCGTAGATAATAAATGAGCAAGCCAGTTTCAGTTTAACCCCCGACTGCAACGTGGTGTAAAGATAATCCATTATAACACTAGCATGAAAAGCTTTAGGCACATAAGTATTATTAGCGGCCGTAATACTGCAGTGCTTGAGTTTACTATATTTTTTTTATTTACATACAAATGAAGCAATGTCACCCATAACAAGCAAAAGCAAAATTGTATGTGTTGGTTTAACAATGACTTCAAGGCATTCCTTATGCAAGCCTACTTTGGGAACGATTCATAAAAACAAGAATAATATTGTTTGCCTTCAACAGCCAATCACGTATTACCTTTTGTTTTACCCAGAGCTACTCTGATAGGTGCAACCGGATTGGTTGCTAATAACAACACATTTGTATTTCCTTCCTTTTTTTTAATCTCAACAAACAGTTGTGAAAGAACAGCCATTTCAGTGGTTCCTTAAATAGTTATTGAGAAGAAGATCTACTATTGCTACTAACTAGGTACAATTCTGTTACCACTCACCCTATGGCATTGTTTTGCATACATTTTACATGGGGGATTACATCATTATATTTGCTGAGGTCCTTCAATTAATCCCAAGTTAGGCCCTCTCTCTGCCCATAAGCAGAGCTACAGTGTACAATAATTCATATACAGGCAGTCCTAGAGTAATAAACATCCGACTTACATATGACCAGTGGCTGGCTGCTCCATTAGGGGTGCATGGGCACCACCCCCCTAATCCATGCGCCCGGCCCCTAATCTACATGCAGGGAGCCAGACACATGGATTTCAATATGTTATTTTTAAGCACATGATTAGAACCTGAGGCTCTAATTGTTTGTTTGTTTTGGACAAAGTAGGGAAGAGCCCCCCCTTTTTCCTTTCCTACACTTCTAGACTCCAAGACACCAATTTAATAAAGGATTGGAGCATGTTATGTTCTAGATCCTACAGTTAGAACACACTGAGGGAACACACTTAACCCCTTGATCGCCAGCTAGTGTTTAACCCCTTCCCTGTTAGGGACATTTACACAGTAATCAGTGCATTTTTATAGCACTGATCGCTGTATAAATGCCAATGGTCCCAAAATAGTGTTAAAAGTGTCCGATCTGTCCACCGCAATGTCGCAGTCACCATAAAAATCGCAGATTGCTGCCATTACAAAAAAAAAAAAATATTAATAAAAAGGCCATAAATCTATCCCCTATTTTGTAGACACGATAACTTTTGTGCAAACAATTCAATATAAGCTTATTACGATTTTTTTAACCACAAATATGTAGAAGAATACATATCGGCCTAAACTGAGGAAGACTTTTTTTTATATTTTTTGGGGGGATATTTATTACAGCAAAAAGTAAAAAATATTGTTGTTTTATTTTTTCAAAATTTTTGCTCTTTTTTTGTTTATAGCTCAAAAAATAAAAACCGCAGAGGTGATCAAATACCACCAAAAGAAAGCTCTATTTGTGGGGAAAAAAATGTTGTTAGAGTACAACGCAATTGTCAGTTAAAGCGACGCAGTGTCGTATTGCAAAAAATGGTTTTGTCAGAAAGGGGTAAAGTGGTTCATTTGCAAGTGAATTTTCATTTTGCTCAGTAAAGGCGGGCAAATTGCGCTGACTTCAATCATCAAATCATGTAGAAGTTGCAATTTATCCCCATTTTCTGGAGACAGTCCCCGTGGTGATGGGTCAATCCCCTGAAAACAGGCATCCCCAGAATTGGCTCAGGGAATACATTTTGCCCCCAGGTGTATAAAGCTTGTAGTGTACAGGCTCTGGCAACTCAAAAATGGCGCCACTAAGGCACCCTGCGTGTGCCCAGCTAGTAATGCTGCCACTCACATGCAGACCCCTTCAGCCAGACTGCTTCACAATGCAATCACCAATCTATGTTTTTGCTTGCAGTGTGATTGTTTGGAGCCTGTGCATTGCAAACCTTAAACTGTCTGGTGGCTTCCAGGGACAGTGCTCTACACTTTAAGTAACTGCAGCTGGCTGGCCTGATCTTTGTTACTTTAGACCTCTGAACAAGTGTATTACTTAACTGCTTGCGGACATTTCGCCTGCAATGTTCTGAGAGCAAGCAGCCCATACAGGTGCAGCAACCTAGCTGTACTTCAACGCTTGTTTCCGGGTACAGGGCCAGCATGCTCACCCCCACCAGCCTACTTCCACTGTAATTGCACAGAGCAAGAGTTTGTTAGCAGGTCCCGACCAATGATGGATGGCCTGAACCTGCTCATCGGCTGTTTCCAATCAAGGCCCAGAGCCCTGTGTTGACAACCAACACAGGTCTCTGTACAGAATGATTGATCTCTCTGTTTCTTTTCCCTGCAAAGCAGGGAGAAGAAATAGAGAGATATTTAGATATTTAGTAAAAAGCAGCACACATTACACACATTATCACATGTTAGGCACCAATTTAACCCCTTGATTGCCCTAGATGTTAACCCCTTTCCAGCCAGTGTCATTAGTACAGTGACAGTGTATAGTATTATTTCTGTTCACTGTATTAGTGTAATTGAAAACGTCAGTGACAATTAGTCAGTTCCCACCCAGTGTCAGTTAGTGTCAGATTGCCCACACACTATTACAGTGCCACTATAAGTCGCTGATCACCACCATTACTAGTATTAAAAACAAAAAAAATCCCAGTGTGTATATACCATTGTTTGTACATGCTATAACTAAACCAATCAGTATACACTTATTTTTTTTACCAAAGACATGTAGCAGAATACATTTTGGCCTAAATTTATGAATACATGTGATTTTTTTTTTGAATATTTGCTTTATATAATATATATAATTATATATATAATTTTTGATTTTGCTTTATTGAATATGTTTTATAGCAGAAAGTAAAAAATATTAGTTTTTTTTGTTTAAATAATAAAAATAAGAAACCCAGAGGTGATCAAATACCACCAAAAGAAAGTTCTACAAGTGTGAAAACATTATATATACATTTGTTTGGGTACAGCGTTGCCTGACCAAACAATTACCAGTTAAAGTAACACAGTGCTTAATAGCAAAAAACGGCCTGGTCATGAAAGGGGGTAAAACCTTCCAGGGCTGAAGTCGTTAAACTTGACCCCTGAACTCTGTATGTTACTTGATGAATAAGTAATGCACAGAATTTAGAAGTCAGGATTAAGTAATCACAAAATATATACAGCACCTACCAAATAAATAACTTATGTAATACATAAACTTAATAATAAAGTGCAATGAATAAATATTATATATGTGTGTGTGTGTGTGTGTGTGTGTGTGTGTGTGTGTGTGTGTGTGTGTGTGTGTGTGTGTGTGTGTGTGTGTGTGTGTGTGTGTGTGTGTGACATCCAAATCCTGGATCCGCAAACAGAGGTAAAAAGTAGGCTTACCAGAGCTTCAACCTCCTAAATAGAGGCAATCAATGCATGTATTATAATTGATGGATGGGATGGATGGATGAATGGATCTGTGTCTCGAGTAACCCACAGCCTGATCCCCAGACACTTCCCACACAGCAGCCTTTCTGCTGTTTCCTTGCCTTGTTAAATGCCACTCAGTATCATCCCAAGCATGCAGGACAAGATAAAAAGGGGTCTCTCATAGTGCAGCATTAGAAGACTTCATTATGAAATCAATTAATTAACCACTTGCCTACGGGGGACTTTCACCTCTTCCTGCCCAAGCCAATTTTCAGCTTTTAGTGTTGACACACTTTAAATGACAATTGCGCAGCCATGCAGATGGCAGAGACAGATAGAGCTTTCTATTTAATCACCACTAGGTTTTTTATTTTTTGCTAAACAAATGAAAATGAAGTGACAATTTTGAAAAAAAAAAGTATATTTTTTCCTCCATTGATGTGCACTGATGAGGCAGCACTGACATGCACCGATAGGCTACACTGATGGGCACTGATAGGTGGCACTGATATGCAGCACTGATGGGCATTAATAGATGGCACTGATAGGCTGGGGGCAATGATGGGAACTCATAGATGGCACTTATAGTTGTCACTGATGGTCACTGAAAGGCATCCCTGATGGGCACAGACAGGCAGCACTGGTGAGCACTAATTGACAGCATTGGTGGGCACTGATTGGCAGCACTGGTAGGCACTGATCGGCAGCACTGGTGGGCACTGTTAGGGCTGCACTGATAATCAGGACACTGAGCGCAGATGTCCCCATTGAGGAGCATGTGCTGTCAGCATGAGGAGAGGAATGCCGATAACCATAATTTCCTGTGAGGCACCAGTCAAGCAGAAGTAAATATTAAAACTGAATTCCAGGAATTCAGTTCCTTTGTAAAAAGTAAAGGTGCACTTTGAGTTCAGTCCAAGGATTTCCTGGACTTATCTCTATTATTTACTTCTGACAGTTTTAATGTTCTCTGGGAAGACAGCTAAAGCAGTATTTCTGGGATCCTGACACTGATATTTTAGGTCTAAACTTTTCCAAAATTAGAGTTGGAGCAGCTGCTAAGCCTGCCCCTAGGTCTAAACTTTTCCAAAATTAGAGTTAGAGCAGCTGTTAAGCCTGCCCCTCCTCTTCTCTTGCCCAGTCACTTAAGCCTTTGTATTATAAAATAAAAAGACTCCTCTGAATGTGTAGCAGAGTATAAGGGTGGGCAAAGCTGTTCTGTGTGCCTCTCTTTCCTTTCTTTTAGCCCCACGTGTCAGTGCTTTCTCCAGCAGACCCATACACCTGTTATACATATTTAAAACAGATAAGTTCAGGAGATGTCATGCACCTCCTTGGACTCAACTCATAGGCTGCCGGCACTTTTTACAAAGTGGCTGGATTCCTGGAATTCAGTTTTAAGCTTACCAGAACTTTAACCTCCCAAGCAGGAGCAGACAGCGCATGTATTATAATCCGCGTGGTGAATGGATCTGAAGCTTGATCCACAGCAGTTCCAACACAGCAGCCCTTTGCTTGTTTCCTTGCCTTGCTGGTTAAATGTCGCTCACTATCACCATAAACATACAGGACAAGATAAGCAGAGGGCTCTTGTAGTGCAGTAAGCTTTATTGTAAAATCAATCAACATAAAATACAATATTTTCAACATACATAGTTGCCGCTGCCACCCTGGACAGCAACTTGTGACGCCAGCAAGCTCAAACTCTACCCTACATATGTTTCGTCCAATAGGACATCATCAGTGGTTACACATGCTTACAACTCATACTACATTATAAAGGTTTATCCCATGCACCCCTCCCCACTCTAAGGACTCTCAGTTAACCCAAAATCGATACCTTGTGAACAAATTCAATCAACAGCTTAGATACACTCATGAACAGCACTGAGGGTGGAATAGAGAGCCAGGTGTCAAAGGCTCACATTCATTGAAGAATAAAGTAGAAGTTCAGCTTAAAACTAACTCTAAATCTACTCAGAGCCACTTTCTAAGACTAACCTATCTAGCTTTACTATACAAACCTATTCTGAAGCCACTTCAGTTTGGTCCTACGCTAAACTGTCAGTGCTGGCTTCTGTATGTGGTGGTGGGTGCAGAAGAAGCAGCCGACAGCAGAAGCTCCATAGTAACTCTATGGGTGACAGTATTTCCAAGGCATTTCCCAGCCACTGTCCACTGTCTCCTGCACACAGCAACCGCCACTGGAGATTGGATTGGATCGGCTTTAGAAATGGTGTATATATTGATTTTTGCTTTACAGGGCTAGATAGCTTAGCCTTAGAATGTAGATTTAGAGATAGTTAGTTTTAGATAGAGATGGGCCAAACACCCCCCTGTTCGGTTTGCAGCACATCTCCAGAAATTGGGAAAGTTTGGCCTCGACCCGCAAACTTAATTGAAGTCTATAGGAGCCGAACATGAGAAATCAAAAGTCCCCATTTTGAAGGCTTATGTGCAAGTAATTGGCCATAAACAGGGTATGGGGCTCCAGGTAATGCCCTGTGGGACATGTATCAATGCAAACATTTAAAAAAAAAATTTAGTTTTCAAAGGAGCAGTCATTTTAATGATGCTTAAAGTGAAACAATAAGTGCATATAGTGCCTGGGGGTCCCCTTAGTCTGCATGTAAATTGGAGCATCTGTAGCATGCATAGAACATGCTGCAGCAAAAATAACTTTTCTTAAGAAAAAAAAACCAAGTCAAATCACATTCAAATTGAATCACGGTTACAATTGCTGGCACCTGGCTATTTAAAAAAAAAATAAAGAAAAAAATTGCCAAAAAAACAAAACAAAAAAACATCAGACTCCCGCCTGATAGGGGAGGCCGGGGAACCGAATGGATCTCGCCCAGCACAGTATGCTCCCATTATGGGTGGGGGTGTGGCCCGGTAGGTTCCTGAGGTAACTCCAGTTTAGGAAGAGTCGAGAGGGTGGGGTCAGTTAGAATTCAAGCAGCTTTTTAGAGCTCAGCCATACAGTTGTCGTTTGATCTGTCAATTCTTTGTTTCCTAACTGTGTACTATTTCTCCAATGTCTGTCATCATGTGAATGTATTCTGTTTATTGTAAATTCAATAAAATTTTTGAAAAAAACGGCTTGGGGTCCCCCCAAAATCCATACTAGACCCTTGTCCATGCACTCTGCCTGACAGGCCAGGAAAGGGGGGACAAGTGAACACCCCCCTTCTGAACCATACAAGGCCACATGCCCCCAAAATGGGGAGGGGTGGGTGCTTTGGAGCACCTTGTCTCTATGTTGATGGGGACAAGGGCCTCTTCCCAAACAACCCTGGGCTGTGGTTGTGGAGTTCTGCTGGTGGGGGGCTTGTTAGACTCTGGAAGCCCACGTTGTGTGCCTAACCGTTTACCAAAAAAGTGAAAAAAATAAAATAAAAACAGTAGACAAGTTTTTGACAATTCCTTTATACCACCGTTGGACGCTCTGCCGTCAATGAAGGCTAAACGCCTACTGAAGGTTCCGCCTTTAGACAGTTCTTATATAGGTAAGGGGCGGGGGCCACCAGGTGACATCACCATCTAGCAAACAGCCTGCTGAATGCACAGAAAATTTGGGTGTTCAAAGAACACCCAAATGGGCGTAGTTCAGGCCTAATGTTTGCTCAGCCCAACACTTTTAGGCTGACGCTACACACAGTTCAACCTTAATTCTGGCCCCAGAAATCTGTGCATACTAAGAAATACTTAGAACATATCTGTCTGGGTTTTCAACTTTGTCTATGACCCTGTTGGGGAGATTTTCCATTATTTCCTCTCCCTTTTATGCTATAGCAGAAATGGGGTGTGCGGTTGTCACCAGTAATTCAAATATTGTCAGATGTTCTAACTGTTCCTTTCCCTACTATAAATTTGCTGTTGTCTGTGTCCACAAGGAGACATATCCCATTAGAGCGGACTCTTACAGGGAGTCTAACCCGTCACTGTCTATTCAAAATGAAACGTCATGTTTTGACTGGAACTGTACTTTACATTATTTTAAACTGTGGTGATTAACAATTTCAGTGCTTGCAGACATGCATCACTTGAGAGTATTTTATGCTTGGTACGGCACTGGATTATTGGAATATGTTTATGTAAAAGATCTTAGTCTGACTAGTCTTCCTACTGGGAACTAATTAATAAAAGCTTCAACAGAGGGACTTCTACAACTTTCACATAGAAAAATTCAAATTCAAGTACATGGATAATATGCCATTTTTAATATTAAAATGAAAATGTTCCCTAATATAAAAATGACTTAAGCACTGAGCAAATTGCACTCTTTACCTGTTTGTTTTGTTTCAGTTATCTATATATGAACTATTGCAAAGTAATATTTACATTTAGCTTTTTACAGTAAGCTAGTGACAAGTGTGAGTCTAGCTCTCCAGTGTTTCATTTCTACTATATCAGGGGTACTGAATACAATTCTGAAAGGTCCGATCAGTAAAATGTTCTTCAAAGCGTCGTCCGAATCCCATGTTTGTGTGATGACTTAAATCCTTCACATCGCAGCATCCTCCTCTTAAATCACAATCTCATTCTTTCATCAGATCCTTGGTCCCCCCACTTACTGGCATATGACAATTCTCCCTTCACATCACAGTTCCCCCTTCACGGCAGTGTCCTCAGCCCACCTTCACATCACACCCTCCTCCAGTCACAGCAGTGTACTCTGTCCCCCTCTTCATATTACCCCCCACAGTGGTATCCTCTATCCTCCCCTTCACATTAACCCCCCCCCCCCACAGCAATGTCCTCTGTCCCCCTTCACATTACTGCCCCACAGCAGTGTCCTCTGCCCCCTTTACATTGCTGCATCCACAGTGCTGTCCTCTGTCCTCCCTTTCACATTACTGCCCACAGTGATTTCCTCTGTTCCCCTCTTCACATTAACCCCTCACAGCAATTTCCTGTGTCCCCCTTCACATTACTGACCCACAGCAGTGTCCTCTGTCCTCCCTATTACATTACTTCCCCCATAGTGATGTCCCCTTTTCCCCTTCACATTAATGTCCCCTCAAAAATGTCCTCTGCCCTCCCCTTCACATTAACCTCCCACAGCAGTGTTCTCTGTCCCCCCTTCACATTACTGCCCCCACAGTGATGTCCTCTGTCCCCCCTTCACATTACTGCCCCCACAGCTGATGTCCTCTGTCCCATTCTTCACACTAACCCATCACAGCAGTGTTCTCTGTCCCCTTTCACATTACTGCCCCCACAGCGGTATCCTCTGCCCCATCACATCTTAGCCCCCTTTACATGACTGCCCCCACAGTGGTGTTCTCCCTCACGTTACAGCCCCACAACAGTGTCATCTGTTACACTGCACACGCCCTCTCCACATCGTTACCGTCATTGCCATTGTAGCGATCTCCTCTGTCCCTTTACTGTTCTACTTACACAGAGAAGAACAGGAGGCTGTAGTTTTCTGAGCTGCAAGTAGGAGCAGGCTTTTCCCCCAAGCTTTGGCTACTGCCATTCTCAGGAGAGTGAAGAGCATCAGGCTGAGGCTATACAGTTCTGAATGCTGTGGTGGGGGTGGGAGTGGCCGGAGATAATTTTTCTTTTTATCAAGCTGATGATTGGTTGCTAGGACCACCCTGTGTTATAGCAACCATTCACCTGCTGGTTAACTTGAAAAGTTAATTACTGCAGCGCCCACTCGCCATTCAGAAGTGGATAGCCTGCCGCTCTTCATTCTGCTGAAAATGGCAGGACAGCAACTCAGTCTGGATCTGGACCACGGTCCGCCATTTAGTGATGATCATACTATCATACTATATTGGCAAAATGTTGTAAACATCTGACCATCACACCTACCTACACTGTATGGTCAAAAGTACAGTATGTGGACAACCATCTATATTATTGACTGCAGGTATTTCCAGTGAAGGGTATTCTTAATGCTGCAGCATACAAAGGCATTTTAAACATTTGTGGCAAAAGTTTGGATAAAGCCCTTTTCTGTTTCAATATGACTGTTCTCTTGTGCACAAAACAATCTCCATAGAAGCATGGTTTGACTAGTTAAGTGTGGTGGCACAAAACCCTGACTGCACCCCCACTGAAAATTTGTGGGATATATTGAAATGCTGATTGTGAGGTAGGTCTTCTTACAAATGCTCTTTTGGCTGAAAAGGTACACTACAAAATATGAAAAGGCTTCCCAGAAAAGTGGAGGCTGTTATAGCTACAAAGGGGGGTCAACTCTAAAAGCTCCTGGGCGCCCACAAACTTCTGGCCATACAAAGAACCCGCTTTAAAGCTGTGCATTACAAACCTGAAGACAGTATCTCAGTTTATACTTTACACAGACTATTAATTACCTTATCTTGTCACCAGGGTCAAAAGGCTATACTGCACCCTGTGGCCTTCTTTTCCCAAAGTTGAGCCAAGCTGGAAAGAATCATGGTGTGGGTGACAAGCAGCTACTGACAAACATTGGAAGGGAGCCATATCTATTGGAAAGCCTGTCCTATTCTTCACCAAACACAAAAATCTAGACTACCTAAAGACTGCTAAATTTCTGACACCACATCGGGCTAGGTGGGACTTTTTTTTTCTTATTTTATATTACTTATCATCCAAGGTCCAAAAATTGAAAAGTGGATGCTTTATCCTACATGTTCGCTGTCACTTCCTTCTCAGATACCATTCTGTCCTCTCAAAATTTCTTACTGATACGGCCTTTGTCCCTCTGGAAGTTTGCTAAAAAACTTTCCGTAATCATCCATTAGAGGAACACTTTGAAACTCATAAGACACTGGGACTGATTCAATGTCTCCGTTTGGTGGCCTAATTTTAGTCAAGATTGTAAGGACTCAGTGAAATCCTGCAAAAATTGTCTTCAAAATAGGAACAAATCTAAAGCCTGGGGCCTATTAAAGTCTTTGCCCATTCTAAAACATCATTGGTAAATAGTCTCTATGGACTCAATAAACCTCCTCCTTCTAAAGGATATACCACCATTCTGATGGTCATGAATCAACTATCCAAGATGACCTACTTTTTACTCATGGTTGGCACTCCTACAGCCGCAGAAACACGAAGTACCTTCATTAAAGAGGTAGTACATTTACATGGAGTACCCAGGAACATTATATCAGATAGAGAAGTGCAATTTACTTCCAAGTTCTGGAAATCAGTTTGCATGCCATCCTCAAAGTAATCGACAAATGGAGTGTACCAATTTGAAAGTTTTTCATCCATTTTAAGGCATGACTGGGCATCATTGCTATAGCTTGCAGAGTTTGCCTTTAACAACTCGGTCCACTCAACTACAAACCAAGCTCTGTTCTCAGCTGGTTATGGCTTCCATCCTTCCTTCTTGCTGAATGTTATTCCAGAAACAGCATTGCCCGCAGGCCAGGGTGAACTGGCCTTACTGCAGATCAATTTTCAATTACACAAGGAAGTTATGGAGAAAACTCAGGAAGGCAGCAAAAAATACTTTGATAAATTAATGAATATAGTCCTGAAAACTGGACTGGTTCTGGTATCCACAGCCAAGCTTGCATGCCCTTCACATGAAAGTAAAGCAAGGGTATATTGGTGCATTTGAAGTAAAAAAGAGGAAATTAACCCTGTTAATGAATTCATGCTTCCTGATTTATACAAGATATATCCAGTGTTCTTTGTCTCATGACTCAAACCAGCTGTTCTTGATCCCTTCCCTGGAAGGAATGACCCATCCCCTCCATCGATATTGGTGGGGGGAAAAAGTGAAATTTGAAGTGGAATCAAGCTTTAACTAAAGGAAGTGAGGAGACCTGATCCAGTACCTTATCTAGTGGGAAGGGTATGACCCTGAAGAAAACTCTTGGGAACCAGAAGATAACATATGTGCTCCTGAATTACTCTGGGATTTCACCAGCAAGTTTCCAGAAAATAATGTTAAAATGAGTTTGCACGACCACAATCAACTAATAATTGTACTTTTGAAGCTGCAAACACATACGTTTAAACAATAAATATGATCAAGTAATAAGGTGCTGCACTTACTATACCCTTAAATCAAACAAAAAAAAAAAGTCCTGAATGTAGTGCTAATAACCGCACACTTAAAATATAGCGCTGGTAAATGCAATATTAAAGCCAAGAAATGTATGAAAGCCACCACCAGGCAGTTATTAGCACTACATTCAGTCCCTTTAAAGTGTGGATGTTCACACAGTATTCTGGATTTTCTGGATCTATCATTTAAGTTTGTCTACATTTTTTTGATATGCATTTAGTTTTTTTTTAGATTTTAGGGTATAGTATTTTGATAGCATGGCTCCTTATCCCTTGATCAAATTTCCAGAAAAGATGGCCCCAATGGGCATCCGGAGACTGTTGGAATAGGGGCACTGTCAGGATGCTAACTGATATGTATGTGTCAATAAGCAGGCTAAGAATTCCTGCCAGTAATTTATGTAGGCACACGTGTTTGCATGTCAGTCACACACGTCCAATCCCAGAATTGATGCCAAATGCCCTGTTTAACGAAAGGAGCTGTGACTGGTAATCATTGGATAATCTTTAGCTATCTGTGATGCTTGTTCTTGTGCGCCTCGATTTTGTGCTACAGAATTACCTATTACTGACTCAACTTGTACTTGGACTGTGCTCTTCTTGACTCCTGACCTCAGCTTGCTACTAAACCTGACTTCCACTAGATCTCTTACGTAAGGCTTGGCCTTGCTCCTAACCTTTGGATTCAGACCATGTCTCCCATTCTGGTAGCTTATCTGTTTAAGACCTTGGCTCGGTTTGTGGACAATGGTTCTTCTTTCTACTGGTGCACTTCTGCTTTTCAAATTTGCCTCATAGGTCCTGCCCTGCACTATTATGCCAGGGGCATACAGACTGTCGGTTAGGGTTCCTCCTGAGGTATCTCTGATATTTCACATCTACTACCTGGACACAGTCTCTATCAACCATCTTCATGAGTAACTACCCACCATCTGGATCCCTGACACCCATGCTACTTTGTGCCTTGCTCACCTGTCTCCATACTCAGGTGTTTTTAGACCAGAGCCACAAGGGAAGCCCTGTTGTCACTTTGGCCTACAACCAGGTATGTGACACTTGTAAGTATCCATATAAGTAAGCCTATTATAGTTAAACACATAAAGTATGGGCAGTCCCTGTTCATATATGCTGTTTGCTGTCACTCTGCTTCTGGTCAAATAAATGCATTTAGAGTAGTTGATGTTTCCAGTGTGCTACTTGTGTAATATTGTTTCCTTGGAGCATAGACAGGCACTCAGAGTGTCTGCAGAGGAAGCAAGGCTTCTGTCTGGAGTGGTGCTGCTTAGTTTTGCCTAGCTGGGGGGCACTTTAAACCTGGGCATGAACATATTTGCAGCTGCATTGCAGCTTGCCTGACTCTTGGGCTATTTAATTGACAAGCCAGGAGGAAGCTATAATATGATTGACCACATGAGCATCAGGAGTAGCACTCAGCCCCATCTGCCAGATGCAGGAGGACTGTGAATGGCCACATCCACAAAGGCGATAGAGAGTGCAATGCCTGGGAAAGTAGAACAGAATGCAACACAATGGTGGAGGTCACAAGCATCTGAGAGAGAGAAGGGGTGACCTGAGATTGTGGTCTATATCCCACTGTGCTCCCTGCAAAATTACAAAGATAAAACAAAGAAACCCTGCCATCTGCATCTAAGGGAGAGAGGTACCTGCAGCCAGGTAAAGTGCGATCCACATCTCACCCATCCAGGAAAGCATGGTCTACTTCTCATCTGCTTCCAGCCTGCCTGTAGGATCAGCCATCTGAGGACATTCATTAGATGTCAGAATGGTGAGCGGCCTTGTATCAAACATTATCACTTTACCTACACTCTTTGGGGCAACACTGCAAATAGTAGCACTTTTTGGGAACACATAATCCTTTCAAAGTCTGTTATTTGGAACATTCTTGTGTATTATAGATACATTTACTTGAAGGTTGAGATCTTTAGTGTGAAGTTTAAAGGCCCCCCACTGCCAGCAGACTTTGTGCAGATTTTTCTACTAGCCAGTGGTTAGTTAGATCTAGTAGATAAACACAGGACCTCGGTACTTAGCTGTATCTTTCTCACTACATAGTGGAGATTCTTATTGCATTGACTTCTGTTTATTGTCACCTGCAGTGTCATTCTCCACACTCCCAGCTCTCAAATCATTGCCTTTAGTCACTGTCAAACTGTTTTAACTAATACGTTTATGTAGGGGTTATTTCTGCTTCATTGAAGTCTAATTTTAGCTCTATTGGTGTGTCAGTGTATTTGTGGGTCCCGTTACTGGCAGGGTCATCCCTGGAAATGGTAGGAGAACTGAACATTTCCAGCAGCTCCTTTTGGGGGTAATTACTATGCTATGCTGAGTGAATATTCCCTTGGTAGTAGTGGCGGCTCATCCATACAGGTTGCAGGGGCCCTGCCCTCCTAATCCATGCGTCCAGGCCCCTAATCTACATGCAGGGCACTGAAAGCATGGATTCCAATGTTTTTTTTTTTTTAGAAACACAGGATTAAAGACAGAGGCTCTAATAGGCTTCAAAAAAGGGTGGGCTTGGGGTGCAGAGCACTGCTCCCTGAGCCCACTCAATTGTGTGACAATAGCAAATTAATATTGCCAATTGCCAATCAGGAAGTGGGTTCTGAGACCCGAATAGCCAAGAGGAGAAGTGATCGTATTGGCCACTATGGAGGAGGATAAGGAGAAGACACAGAGAAAGCCGCCATGAAAGCAGAGGATGAGGAGAAGATGCTGGGTGAAGCCAACGAGGAGCAAGCGCTGCCCGCAACCTAGATGGGGTAAGTGCAAGGCTGGTGCGACTGACTGACTGACCTAACGACTGCACGTGGGGAGGGGGTTTGTTGGCGGGTGGTTTTGGCACCCCCTTCACCAACAAATGGAGCACTAGCCACTACTGCTTGGTAGAGTAAACATAAACTTTGCTTAGTAAGCATTCACTTTATTGTGTGGACAGTCACTAAACTACCAAATTACCAAATTAAAGCTATAGTGATCCTGGGTCTGATTTACTAAAACATCAAACAACCAAAAAGATGAAGGGAAAAAAAGCGAAGTTTCTTCAGGATTACATGTCTGATTTAAATACAGGCTTACTTCATCACATTTTATACTTTAATAAATGGGCCCAACTGTATGTCATCTCTTTTCACACCACTTCATACTTCAGTAAATCCAGTCTGTGCCCTCTTTCACAGCAAATTACCACCATATGAGATGGTCCTAATTAGGCCTGAAAAGAAAGTCTGGAGTCACACAATAGGGCCAATTTAAAACAGTGAGCAGATACTGCTATTCACTCTTTGTTGAACATTGCAGTATTACTCCACACTGTGGCCTGACATTTACTCTTCACTCCAAAAATGCAGGCCACTGTGTATATCATATGTAGTCACATGGAGTTCTATCTACTATAAAGAAAAGTTAATGGTTAGGGGAGAGACTGGTCACATGAATATGACAGGTAATTGACTGTGCTTTCCCTCTCCTAACTTTTTGTTTCTCTCTATTTATTTGAATAGCACTCTGCTTACTTCATTACTCTGCTGTATGTTTAACTATATATATTATATACAGTATATTACTATTATATTATCAAAACAAATAAATATACAAACATAATCTAGTTTCATCAAATATTTCATTTTGCTCACTTTTAAAGGGCATTGTTATATATTTAGAATAAAAAGATCTTTGACTTTGTATAACCAATGCAACATACCTTTCATTTCTTTTGAGAGTATGCATAGATGTGTGTCTTCTCTATCTACAGCCATCTGAAAAGAATAAATATATTATCTATTGAATTAGCATGCTATATCATTCAAAATCCTAGGTTTAATCCACCCAAAATTGATATTTTAGTTTTTATTAGATGCTTAGCATGAAAAAACATGTATTATATTTTTTGGAGAATCTGTAAGGTTTTTTAGGTCTCTATTAGTTCTGTTGGCTAGGTCTCTGTAGACCTGCAGAATGGCCATTACAAAGCTTTCACACCTTTGAGAATGCAAGGTAAAATGTTTCAAGGTGGATAGAAACATCCAAAACTTCTAGAATAATAGGGACAGAGTCAGGAACTATGACACTATGGGGGTTATTTACTAAAGGAAAATCCACTTTGCACTGAAAGTGCACTTATGAGTAAAGTCGCTGTAGATCCGAGGGGGACATGCAAGGAAAATAGCATTTTAGCGTGCACATGATTGGATGATAAAATCAGCAGAGCTTCCCCTCATTTTAGATCTACCCCTTAGATTTAGAGCGACTGCACTTCCAAGTGCACTTGCAGTGCAAAGTGGATTTGCCTTTCGTAAATAACCCCCTATATCTTGTCCTTGGGCTAAGCAAGACAGCTAAGCAAACTCTGGTCTAAATCAGTGGATCAGGTTCCAACTAAAATATCACTTTAGGGTGGCATGTTAAATATTATCAAAGTTTACCAAAGATTGTAATCATTTTGAATATTACATAATAATATATTCAGTACACTTTGGTTGAGCTGAGGCAGTTGAGTTCAGTATCCTAGACTGGCTGAACTTTTAGAGTGTTACTAAACCCAGGACCCTGCATGTACTATATCTGGTCTCCCACAGTACACAGAACATGGAAATGTTAAAGTTTTAGTAAATATAAACTGCTAAATACCTTCTCTAGTTTTTTTACTTCTATGAGTGTCTGGTTAAAGCTTGTACAGTAGAATGAATTTTCATCACTGTGACTCTGACTGTCCTGAGAGGCTGCAGGACCCCTGACCCTGTGAAAGTCCTGAGAGGCTGCAGGACCCCTGACCCTCTGTCTGGACAGTGCTGATTGACCCTGTGTTGATCACATGCATTCACCCAAGAAAAAAAAAAGAACTATCTAGCAATACGCGCCAAACTGAGCATGTGCAGCTTGCCCCCAAGGCTTTGTTTTATCAGGTTTAGGGGACTGTGGAAAAAGAGGAGGCTCACACAGAAGAAGACAGAATCAAACAGCCTTTTAACACATTGCAGAGAATTAACCCCTTAGGTTCCACAGTGAGTATAACAAGAATGTTTTACTGCATATACATATTGATTTTACTGTTGTGGGTTTGAGTAACACTTTAAGTGAAGTCTACACAATCTCTTACTTATAACAGATGGGATAGGCTACAATTTTAGATTTACTGATCAGCAATACTACAATTAATCTTTAGTTTGCGGGTTGCTAATTGATCAAAAATTGAGAACTGTAGGTGGTACAGATTCTAGCAATCAGGAGTAGCATAAATATAGTGGGAAGGGTTATTATAAAGATAAATAAACAGGGTTCAGTGTATAAATATATAGAAGTATATTAATGGCCATGCATGTTGCTTTATTATATATAACAATACTCTGTGTGCTACTTTGCAATCATTGTGATTTTTGTGGTATATAATACAATGTGTTTTGTTCCAAACATTGTCAAAAAGTATAACTACACACAAAATAATTTTTTTAATGCATTTCATATAAAGGTTATAAAATAACTCAAATTATTAAAATATTTTATGTTACTTTAAAAGCCAGAAAACACAGGATCTACAAGCACACGTCACACATGTTTTTTAAGATGGTCTTTTGTTTTTATTTAATGCTTTGTGCTAGTAAGTTGTGAGCACACTGAAGATGAACAACTGAGTGTCCTCTTTGTGGAAGCAATTGTAATGTGAAACATTATCTATTCTGTGCTGCTGAGTTGTGATTGAAGGCACTGACCTGCCATAGACTTATAATAGGGGAGCAGGTGTGGCAATGATGGACTTTAATTTCCTTTAATAAACCTTTTATGTGCCACACTTTTACTGCCATTCAACGCTCTCCAAGGTCCTACACATAATAGGTTCATTACTTTTGATTACTATAGTCTATTGAGATAAACAACTCTAGAATGCTGTATATATTATGCACAGATATACTATTTATCTATTGTGTTTTTTATGGCAGGCAACTCCACAGACAAAATTAAAAGCAGTCTGTGCTTCAATTCAGGAAAGAATTACTACTCGATCAAGCCTAAGTAAATGCCAAGAAATGATTTTATTTAAATATCTGCTTGTTTCATTGTTCTTCTATACACCTTTTATGGACACACAATACCCTTAATTGTTTTGTATTTCTTGAAGTTTATCCATTGGTACACTTATTTTTGCAAACGACCTGCAGTTATGGACACATTTAAAAGAATGGCCATAAAGCATCTGAAATGCCATGTAACCCTGTTTAATCATAATTTCTTTTTCAAAGAATTTACAACGTACTGCTCTTTTTTCAATGCTTTTAATAAAGCTTTGTATTCATTTGTCAAGCTTTTATTTAGCTTCCAAGAAACCACTGATCAAATGAATTGTAAATTTGTACATGTAGGTTTATATATATTTTTTTTTTTTGCAAAATTATTTATTCTTCCATTGTCCTCTGTATGATCAAAACATTTACCTTCAGATTATATAGACCCCCAATCCCACCCCCACAAGCTTACACTCTAATATCTGTGCCATAAACATGCACGGTGGAATCAGACTGAATAAAAGTTAATTACTTAACAGTATGTTCCTGGACTGAATGAGGAAACCTCCACAGGCATTAAGAGAACATAAAAAATCCATGCTAAAGAATTGGCCTTCCAAAACTTGGGAAGTAATACATTATTCATTATTTGAAAGTGATGTACCTTTTTTAGCAAAAACGTACATTTTCTGCAGTGTTGGTTTTTAGTGCACAGGAACCTGGTACAGAAGAGGTGGGTATGCAAATAAGTTTAAAGTATGTTCCTGGACTGAATGAGGAAACCTCCACAGGCATTGAGAACATAAAAAAATCCATGCTAAAGAATTGGCCTTCCAAAACTTGAGAAGTAATACATTATTCATTATTTGAAAATGATGTACCTTTTTTTAGCAAAAAACTTTAAAATTTTCTGCAGTATTGGTTTTTAGTGCATAGGAACCTGGTACAGAAGAGGTGGGTATGCAAATAAGTTTAAAGATATTTTATCACTTTGTCCAGTTTACTCTATGGAGTGTAGTGTTTTACTCTACGGTGGGTGGTATGTAGCACAGAAGGAGCTGTTTGGTAAATTGGGCTCTGTTTTGTGCCTCGACTCCAAGAACAACCTCAGCTCCTCTGACACACCTGATTTATAAATTACATTAAGCACTTATAACAACACAAGTATAGATACCTTTAACTTGGCTGTGAATTAGTACTAGGAAATAGATACAAGTTTGCCCATAAATGAGCAAAGAGTACGTAGATGCAGACACAATCAGCTAGACAATATGATCACTATGTCAAAGTAAGTCCGAATTGAGACTTGTACTACTAGACTGGAATTAACTCATAAAAAAGTGAAGTCGAAAATAAATGGTGCATATAAAAATTTAACTGCAGTGGGGATGGGAATACTACAACCGGTTTATAATTCACTGTAAGAGAATGGCTAGAGTCTAGCGAAATGTCCCCTGAGAGGTACCTCTTAAACTAAGCAATGGGAAAGGGTCTCTGTGTAGCAACTGTAAAGGGGCAGCATTTAGTCCTAACTCCTCTACCGGATAGTGTTGGAGCCCAGTGGTACCATTGGTGCACATGAGAATAGTTCCAGTCTAACCTGCAGACAGCAATAAGGCTACTAGGTGACTGTGAAGTCAATTTCTAAAGTGCTCAGTCTCTCTAGTAAGAAACAGGTTATGGCCACAAGGCCCTCTCACCAGACCAAGTGACACATCAGCAGTGGTCCCATTGGTTAGATGTCCAATTACTCTGGGTTGCCTTGGGTAACTCCAGTTCTCAGCACAGCATGGGCTATATCCTGGTGGTAGCTCAGTCCCTCGGCACTCAGATCACAGCTCTGTACTCTCTGGTTTCTCTACACAGCAATTGCTTTCCAGTGGCTCAATCTTTCTTTCTCTGTCCTCTGCCTGAGGCACACGACACAGAGCCTTAGCTCTTTGCCCAGTTTCCTCTGCCTGCTATGTTCCCTCAGTGAATTTGCCCAGGAAAATACTGTGTTCCCCTCCTTTGTATCCAAGGCTCCCTGGCGGTGTAATTTGCAGCCTCCTTCCCTTATAATGTATGTTGCGTCTTGGGGACGACATGTCCCATGATCGATTGCAGCTTCTGTGTCCTCCTGCCTTCTCACTGTTGCTGCTAAGATGGGGGAAGGAGAAAGAGCAAGCATACAGAGCCCATGCTCTACAGCCACTTATGGCTGGCGATAAGCCGGGGATCCCACAACCCACTATAAAATGTTCAGTGGTGGTGGTAGCAAATGAGCAGACCCTCCTCCAGCAGCCAGCCAAGCACTCGATTACAGGAGGATTAGGGCCTGTCCACACTGTTATGGTGTGTTATGCTGCAAATAAAGTATATTGCTTTAACAGTCTTTTCTTTTTAATGTGCTGCCTAACACACCATAACACACCAAAAATGTGCATGTACCATTTCTGGCAGCGCACCCATACTCTTATTAGTGCATCTATCTACAAGGTGCGTTAGAGTGGCATTCAGAATGAATGTAACCACGTTGCACCAATACATATAACTTACAATAGTGTGAATAAGCCTTTAGCATTTCAGCTAAGTTTACAAAAGGTAGTTAAACATGAGAAAGGTTAGTGCAAAAATTAGCAATAAAGATATAGTAAGTAGATGGTTATTGCTATAGTTGTGGTTATAGGGAGGGTTAGTGTAAAGGTTAGTGTTATGGACAGGGTAAGTGTTTCAGAGAGGGTTAGTGTTATATTTAAGGTTATAAGGAGGGTACGTTTTATTGTTGGAGTTATAGGTAGGGATAGGGTAAAGGTTAGATTTACAGAGAAGGTTAGTGCTATGGCTAAAATTTAAAAGAGGTTTAGTTCTGGGGATAGAGGGTAGGCTAGTGTTAAAGGTTATAGAGAGGGTTTGTGTAAAAGTTAGTGTTACAGGGAGCGTTAGTGTCATGGTTGCGGTTATGGAGAGGGTTAGTGTAATGCCGCGTACACACGACCGGACATTTTGACGGACTTGGTCCGGCGGACAATCCGCCGGACTTTGCAGCTGAAGTCCGCCGGACTTTCAAACTTGGCCACACGCGATCACTCCAAAAGTCCAATGGATTCGAACGTGATGACGTAGAATAAGGAAGTTCATAGCCAGTAGCCAATAGCTGCCCTAGCGTCAGTTTTAGCCTGTCGGACTAGCACACAGATGACCGTATTTTTCGACCGGACTGGAGTCCATCGGAAAGATTTGAAGCACATTTTATTTCTAGGTTCGCCAGACTTTTGGGAAGAAAAAGTCCACTGGAGCAAGTCCGTTGAAAAGTCCGGTCGTGTGTACGCGGCATAAAAGTTTGTGCTATAAACAGGGTAAGTGTTAGGGATACAGAGAGGGTAAGTAATATAGTTGGGGTTAAAGGAAATCTTAGTGCAGGGGTTACAGGGAAAGTTAGTGTTATGTCTATAAGGAGGATTCATGTGAATAATAGGTTAGAGTTGCAGGGAAATTTAGTTTGAGGAATAGTGTGAGAGGGATATGGAATAGGTCATTGTTTCCTGCAATAGGAGCTCTTTGTTTCTCTGAGATCTGCTTTTTTTTTTATATTTTCCTTGCACCTGATTGGGGGTATTCTTTACCATGTTAAGCTTCACTAAATTTACTAAGCTCTGACAAAAATGAGTGCAAGAGCCATATGCAAGGAGGCTGCAGCGCCATCAATAAGCCAATCTTAAATCTGATCCACTACATTATATAACACTAAGGTTTAAACAGCATAGACTTTGTAATGTATTTTACCACACATTTCCTGGATAGAATATTACAGGCATACACCACTTTTAAGTACCAAATGGGGTTTATTTAATAAAGATGGAAAGTACAAAATCAGGCTCACTACTGCATAGAAACCAATGAGTTTCTAACCCCAGCTTGTTCAATTAAGCTTTGGTAATAAAACCTGGAAGCTCTTTGGTTTCTATGCAGAAGTGAGCCTGATTTTACACTTTCCAGCTTTAGTAAATAAACCCCATTGTGTACTTAAAAGTGGGGTATGCCTGTAGTTCATAAGCTGATTTTACATTTGCCTAGACCTCATCAAATGGACCTTTACTAAGGATTTACTCATATCATTGTGAATTTCAATATTCCCTAATGGAAAAGGGCTGCTAATATTTATTTATAATAATAATATTAGCTAGTAAGTGAAAAACATTTCATACTGTTCACGTGCCAGAAGGCTCATGTAATATTTAATACATGTAATGCTCATAATTAATGCCCTAGCTATTATTTAAACACCATAGAGAGCAAGAGTAGGACATATCCTACCATGTATTCCTCATAAACAGTTCACTAACTCTTTGACGTTCTTTAAAAAAAACAACACTGCTACATCTTTATCATGACATTATTTGAATAACCATATGAAACGGATTTTAGCAAATGATTTCTAGGTAGTAGGAAAACAAATAGGTTCCATCTGTTGAGGAAATTAGACTTTAACTTCAAAGGGTTTTTGACAAGACATTTTAACCAGATTCTTAATATTTCAACTGTATTTCAATGCACACACAACAGTGAATGGATGGGCCATAGGCAGCTTATGTGGACATTGTCTCCAAAGCCATTTACGCTGCACAGCTTCCAAGCAACTTTACACAACTGGCAGAGCCGAATGTAAAACAAAACCATATGTTTATGTTCTTTTGCCAAATGACTTTAGCAAATAATTCTATTATTCCCCCAGGTAACAAACACGTGCCAAGTATTTCTATTAGAGTGTATCACGAAGGCATCGCAGGGCAGAGAAACAAACATGTCAATGGGGAGCCAAAGATAAGCAGAGTTCAGAGACAGAAGCACCAAAATATACATACATCGCGTCGTAAAGAAACAATATATCATTTTGTTAAAACAATAATATATTCTAAGACCTTGGGCTGAAAGTCAGTCACTTCTTTCCTATTTTACAGTATTTATTGTACACTTACATACAGTATATTGGTGGTTTAGTACACACTTAATGGTCTCCCAACAGCTCAAATTAGTAAAAATTTTTATGGAATTTCCATCACTGGAGTCTGTGACTGTAGCATCCCAAGCATCATCCCTCTGCCAACATCATCTCTTTTGCGTATAACATTTACTTGATTTATAATAAGGGTGGAAAAGGCATGTTAACCACTTAAGCCCCATAAGGATTTACCCCCCCCCCCCCCTTCATGAGCAAGCCATTTTTTGCAATACGGCACTCCGTTACTTTAACTGACAATTGCGTAGTCGTGCGACATGGTACTCAAACAAAATTGATGTCCTTTTTTTTCCCACGAATAGAGATTTATTTTGATGATATTTGCTTACCTTTGCGGTTTTTATTTTTTGCGCTATAAACAAAAAAAGCAACAATTTTGAAAAAAAATATATTTTTTACTTTCTGCTATAAAAAATCAATAAAAAATATGTAAAAAAAAATTAATTTCTGCATAAGTTTAGGCCAATTTGTACTCTGCTACATATTTTTAGTAAAAAAAAATCCCAATTAGCATATATTGATTGGTTTGTGCAAAAGTTATTGCATCTACAAACTATGTTATAGATTTAGGGACTTTTTTTTTTTACTAGTAATGGTGGTGATCAGTGATTTTTAGCAGGACTGCAACATTACGATGAACAAATTGAACACTGTGCCACTTTTTTGGGACCAGTGACAGCAATACAGTGATCAGTGCAAAAACAAAATGCACTGTCACAGTATAAATGACACTGGCAGCGAAGGGGTTAACATCAAGGGCAATCAAAGGGTTAAATGTGTTCCCTGGGAGTGTTTTCTAAATGTATGGGGGATGCTGACACTAGACTCACTGGAATCACAGATATCTCTCTTTGTCTGTGACAGAACGATGGTCTGCCTTGTTTCCATAGGCAGGCCGTTGTTCTGTCATTCCCGAGAACGATCACTGGTGGCTGATGGTTGGCTCTCACTGTGTCCAATCACAGCAGGTACATTTTTTCGCACAGCCAGGCTGACCTGCTACATGTGTGTTAGGCAGTGCGGAACTGGTTAAAGCAGAGCTCCAGACAAAAAATACAAGATAATAATGAATAGCCTGTTAATACATGAAATAATAAAACCAATTTTTGGTGCAATATTCATCTTCAAGTCAGGATTTCCCCAACACTATTTTTTCTACCCCTAGACATCCTCAGTTTGATGACCCACATCCTTCTACCCCCTTCCTTTAAGCACAAGTTGTCCTGGACCCAACCCAGCCTGTGACTGGACAGTGAAATGAGGATCATCAATGAGCTCCTTTATTTGTCACTGTGCTTTCTTTTCCAATCAGTATGGTCCTTGTCAGCACATGAACTGATTGGCTACTTGCACTGCTTCTTCTCCAACTCCAAGTCTGCTATACAGAGACTGCAGTATGTTGATGCCAGGTCAAACATTCGTACTTTGTATTTAATAATAAACTGTATTAATGATTACAGAGCTGCAATAATTTGTGTATTTATATTTGTCCAACTTTAACTATACAGAGAAAAGATACCTTTAACCTCCGACCCCTATAAACCCAAGCACACCATACTGTGCCTAATGGTAAATTGAGCCTAGTTATTATAAAAATAATAAAAGTAATTATAAAAATAAAATAAACAAATGAAAAAAGAAAAGAAATGGAACATAATTACCATACTGTATATAGTAAGTTGAGTGCTGAGAACCCAGAGCTTAACCACATCCCACCCACCCACAGTAGTTTTATTGCAGGCGAGCTGCAGCTACAGCTACACATATGTAAAAAAAAAAAAAAGAAAAAGAAAAATAAATGTTAAAAAATAAAAACATTTTTTAAAAGTTTTTTTTCAAAAAAGGAATAAGAAGTTATTATTATTATTATTATTATTATTAACATACTGTCACCAGTCAGTTTTGTACTGTCATGGCATTTTAAAGGCCTCAAGAAATGAGAGGCAGTACATCAGGATTGATAACTTTTCAAATCTATATTCCACAGCTTGTAGTCACCATAAAATTCACAAAAACCAATTAATATACAAATATTGGGATTTTTTTTTACCTAAGACATGTAGCAGAATACATTCGCATACCATTAGCATTAGCAGTATTCAAATACATTTTGGCCTAAATTTATGAAGACTATGGATTTTAATGGGGATGTTATATAACAGAAATTAGTAGAAAATATTGTTGTTTTTTTCAAAATTTTCAAATTGTTTTAATTTATATAGCAATAAATAAAAAAAAACCCAGTCGAGATCAAAAAAACCTTCTGGAGTTCAAGTGGTTCAATTTCCAACAGACTTGGGATATTTGGGAGGTTTATGCTTGTTTGTATGTATACAGCTATTTCTATGTCTAGCTAGCTAGCAATGGTACATAAATTATTTGTGTAAAGGAGAAAGTTTTTTTTATACTAAGTGTATTTACTCTTAAGCAAATAGGGAAGAACAGAAACCAATCTGCTTCCAGGTTTTCTTGTCAAAGCTTAATTAAACAAGCTGAAGTTAGAAGTTGATTGGCTACCATGCACAGCTGCACCCAATTTTGCACTCCCCACCCTATAGTGGCTATACATGGGTTGAATTCAATTTTTTTTTTGAAAATCATAATTAAGAATTTTTGTTCAAATTTCACACCATTAGTGGGCCGCAGCAATGGCCGACTTTCATACAGCCATTAAATTTGAGTGATTGGGCATGTTGGATTTTTTTTTAAATCAAACACATTTCTAATTAATGATTTGAGCATCATGCAAGAAATATAATCAAAAAAGAAATGTGCGTGAGCTGTGACCTGGAAAGAAAAGAAGATTCCCAGCCACGAAAATTATTTTCTGTAGCAACATAGGATGAAATTGAAGGCTTGGTTGGTCAAATTTATAGACATCTCCACCCTCAATGCAACTGTGCTTCCTCCCTGCCACTGCACCTGTCAGACACCTGACACCTGCACCAGTCAGACAGCACAACAGCAGGGAGTTTTGTACATTGATGGGCAGAGCCAAGTAGGGAATCACAGAAATAGTTCCTCATCAGGTCCACTCCCCTTGTGATTGAAAGTAACCAGTGGGTGGATTCTTAGCCAATAGACAGCCTGCTGTTGGCTATAGAATCTGTCCCTTGCTTGCTACCAGTTAAATGGTGGGAGAGGACCTGAGAAGGAAACCTGTGTCTCAGCTTCACTATCTGGCTCTGTCCATCACTGGCTGTGAAGCTGGCAGCATCCTAAACATCCAGTGATGGGGAGAAAAGAGTGGTGGCAACTATGCCACTCTGCTGCACTGCATTTAAAGGACTGGTACTTGCCTTTCTCTGCATGCCAAGTTAAAGTAGGTCTTACCTCCAGTTTAGTTATCTATGAATTGGAAGTAACTGTTTTTGAATTTTGTGTATTAATTATTATTAGGATCTACCTGCATCTGCCGCACGCATCAGTAAAGTAACCAATCTAATCTCATGTAGGCCTTTTTAAAGGGACATAGTACCAGAAAACCATTGGTAGGGCTTTATTGAATTCCCCTGAAAGTATCTTGGATAGTCAAGAGTGCTAATCTCACACTAGGAAACTAAATTATTCAAACGATCCAAGCTTTACTGCCTGAAACAAATATCCTATAACACAGCAAAAAATGTATTATAGGATATCTTCTCAATTTCTCCAGTACACAGACTTATCATTACAAGGCCAGTCAATTTTAGTGTGACTGTTACAATTTATGTATTTGAAAATGAATAATTAGGTTTGATAGAAATCTATTCAGCTACTATACTCAGTAATGTATGAATAGATTTTTCATAAGAGTTTGCCACATGTACCAGTATATAGATTTCACTTTTCTTTCCTTTAAATAACCTGTGAATATCTTTTATGAGAAAAAAGACCATATAGCAGTAGACTAGAACAAAAAAAAAAGGTTTGTAAAACTCAAATAAGCCTTGGTATGTATTATAAAACATGCTTACAGTAGACGTTTGAGGAACCTATTATTTATATTGAAACAATTTAGTATTTTTTGGTAGTTCTACACAAGTGGTCACGATGGTCACTCTCCAGCTGTAAAATAGTTTCTTTCTGTCTATCCAGCCAGCCAGCACTTTGCTCCAATGCCCCCCTACAGTCTGACTGATTAAACGAAAGGCTGAGACTCACATTCTCTGTGGGTGTAGTTATTTCTCTAGGGAGTCTCAACTCAGCCTCCTGACATGTGTCTGACCTCTGTCTGGCCTTTTATGTATCGTTTAATCACTTTCCCCCACACACCTTCTCTATATACGAGACGGCATATATAGTATGAAGCTGTGATACTTACACCTGTTCTGCCACTTTTTGCCATAAAAAAAAAAAACACTCTAAATACCTGTTTGATATGCAACCTTAGCTGATGGGAATTTGATAAAAAAAAAAGGATTGGACACAGCACCACCTAAAATATATATATTTTTAACAATTATTTTTTACATATGGATTTGACTAAAAGTTTGACACTTGCTTTCAGATTTTCTAAAGGCATATAAAAGTTCATATAAAAGTAGAGAACAAATATCCCGTTCTCAGCTTGCTTTGGGCATTATTAGGAGATGCGTGTTTGGAGGTTGGGTAGCGATACTAAGCCTAGAAATTAACATTGTTTTTCCCAGTCATTATGTACTGTTGAACACCCAACATGAGGACCATGTAGCTGTTTACCAATTTTATTCAATTATTTTTACTTTTATGAAAGCTAATTTATACTAACTTCCTGATGAGGGTAACTTTCTCTCGAGTAATCCTTGACAAGACTTTATTTTATGTTAGTATCCCCAAGCTGTGCATTAATTAAAAATCCCACATAGGTTAGGCAACTTCAGTCATTTTATATTTGACCCATTTTTTAAAGATTAAAAGCTTCAGATTATTAATCAGAGTTTACTTTTTACAGAAAGAAATAACTTTTGAAACTATCAGGGCATGTTTTCATGCTTGTTGGTCACCTTGTATATATATATGTCACACAAACAATAATGTGTGTGTGTGTGTGTGTGTGTGTGTGTGTGTGTGTGTATATATATATATATATATATATATATATATATATATATATATATATATATATATATATTGATGTAATGTGAGGCATTGCCTGGCAGGGTTGTGGACAGTGTATTTGTGTCACCTAGGTTTCTCACCTGCATATGGTGAGGGGCTCCAGGTATTGTGCCTTTTTTATGGAAAACAATATCAGATCTTAAAAGGATGCCAAAGAGTATCCTAAACATAATAGTGAAGTCCTACTCAGGGTTACTATGGCTGTTTGGGCACAGCATGTGTTTTCATGGAAATATGGTTCTTGGATACTAGCAGGGACCCAGATGTTTGATTTGTTCCACCTTACAAACATGTGGTTGCAACCAAAGGTAGAGCAACATACTGCTACTGAGAAGTATCTAAAGGATCTGCCTATTAAAAGTCAGTAATCTGAAAACAGGAACATTTCAACCTCAGGCAAAAATCTTTCTTTTTATGGAAGGAGTCAAAAAGCTCTTATATAGGATAATGAGACACCTGTGGGTGACAGATACAGTATGAATGGCCTCTTATCACCATGTCTCTAAAAGAGACATGGCATGTTATGTGATTGTGGTGCTAAGGAATGGGATGTGTGGCTGCCAGTTGCCCCATAATATATGATGATATACAATGTCATTTGGGGAGGTATATGCCACTATTTGCCAAGATTAGTTATTTTAGCATACTTAGAAACTGAGAATGGAGGCAAATACTGTATGTTCTATTACCATATATACCTGGGGAAGGCATTGTTAGACACTGGGAGCCTTGTCACCTTGGTCAATGCCAATCTGGTAGTCATGGACAAAGCAAAACCTTTCTCAGACCTTATGGAAATACTCTGTATAAATGGTGATGCCAAAGACTATCCTACTCTGGTGTTCACTGAGCAGACACCTAGTGGAACTGTAAAGCATATGAGCATAGGAGTGGTTAAGAACTTGTTACACAGTATAAAATAGGGCTGTAATTTTCCACTGTTTTGGAAACTCTGGGTTAAAAAAACAGGTAGTCAGTTCTGAAAATGATCTTACTTTTTTGCCTAAGCCTGAGTGTGATATTGGTAACCCTATGCCAGTGTAACCTGGAAGTCGGTGGAAAAAGCCTCAGTGTCAGACCTAATAGATATGGTGACCAGAAAAGATTTTGGAATCACACAAATGGGGGGATAACACATGGAAAATGTAAAGGTGATAAATAGGGTATCCCAAGAACCAGAAATCACCCTTGTTTATTTCCATTTTTAAGTATCCCTTGACTTATTGTACCGTATAAAGAAAATATGGGAGAAAGTTGTGGAAAACCTAATGGTTCCTCAGACTCACACAAGCAAGGTTTTGGAACTGTGTTAGGTGGTCATTTAGCGGTAGAAAGAAAGAGTTGAGCAGAGGTTTTCCTGGCTTAGTATTTAAAACTAAATAAATGCACCACATCCAATCCACATTTTCCAAGTATCCTAGTACCCTTTTGAGAGGGCTGCTATGGATTTGGCTGGGTCATTTCACTGCCAATGTCTGTAAGGAGGCATCATCACATATTGGTAGTCCTTGACTATGTCAACCAGTATCCAGAAGCAAATCTCCAAAAAATGATGGAAGGATGGCAAACCCTTCCAGTAAGTTACCAGTAAGTTATCCATAGAGTTGTTCACGCTTGAACTTTTGTACAATAGATGTCCCCAGGCACGCCTTTTTTTTTAAACATGTGGACAAGAGGTAACACCTCAAAAAGTATAATTTAACATATTGCTTACATGCAGAATAAAATAACAACACCAATTCTCATAGTTTGTGAACATATGAATCAAGACCAAGAAGCTCAGAGCAGAGTTTATAACCTCTCTACTAAAATCAAAACCTTTAAAGAATGAGTTGCTGGCAAAGTGGAAGGGCCCCTTTGAGATCAGAAAGAAAATAAGTGATGTCAACTACCAGGTATACTAGCCCAGAAAGAGAAAGCCCCTCCAAATGTACCATGTTAAACTAATAAAACTCAGGATTGAGAGGTTTTCCCAGTAGAAAGCGACCCCAAAGTGTCACCTGAAAAAGATTTGCCAGAGTCTAGTACATCAGAGACCCTGTCTGCTACTCAGATTCAGGAGGTGAAAAAAATTCTTGCAGAAAAAGTGAGTTTTTTTTCAGAATTCAGAATTAATTTTTGGGGGGAAAAAAGTCAGTTGGAGCCCACACACGGGCGGATTGTCCGGCGGACCAGAGTCTGATCGTGTGTACGTAGCATAACCTTCACATGGTGAGGGGCTCTAAGACTTGTGTCTGTCATGCAGAAAACAAACATTTTGTTTTCTCATATCTTAATAACTTCTGTTCTGGGTTCTGGAGCATGGAAACTTTGTAGAATTTTAGGGGATAAAGCCTCTATCTATAGGTCCACATCTTACCTGCTAGTCAGAGATTACTAATTACTATTAGTCTCAGCTGTGCACTGGACTTTTTTTTATGTGAGCTGACTGAGGATCAAGGGCTTTCTTGTGTGAGAGCTTGATGATGGGTGAAATAGCTGACAGCTGACAGAATGCTAAAAACAGTGTTTTGCTGTCTGCGTGTTTTTAGGGAACCCATTGGAGCCCTTTCACACAGGCTTTCCGATCAGGTCCACCTGTCAGTTTTTCAGACAGACCTGATCAGATGCTTCATTCACCCCTATTGGGTAGTGGTGACATGTCCACTGACACCCACTGCTTTCCGATCCAATCCTGTCTGGCAAATCCAGATGGATGGTGACCCTATTTTCCATCTGTCTGGAGGATCGGATGGGATCGGATGAAAACGGATAGGCAGTACATTTTTATTGGATCTCCCCATAGAGGACAGCGGGACTCTGACAGGTCCATCTCAACACAGAGCAGAGACGGACCTGTCATCTGCCTATTTAGTGGGGATCAGCAGATGGATCCCCCACTGAGCAAGGTCTGTCAAAGGGACAAGCCCGTGTGAAAGGACCCTAAGGGAGAACTTTATTAGTTAAGAATTGACATAGAATTACTTAATGACTTGGATGAACAGATTTTTTTTTGTTTTATGTTATGGACTTGCTGTCCAAAACCCTCATGCAATGAACTGTATTTATTTACTACTTTACTGAATAAAAATTCAGGACCAGCCTGTCTGGACTCTTCCCAGGGTGTCCCATTCTTGTGCATGGTTACCACTGCCACTACCAGTTGAGCCTTTTCCCTTTACTATGCATGTGTGTGTGTGTGTGTGTGTGTGTTTTAATGACAATATTCCCATCACACACATTCCTGGTTTAATAGAGTGGGTGCTGCAGCAACATCCAGCTGGAGACTGAAAACTTTAGAGATACATATTTGTACATGTATCTTCAATGCACATACTATATTTCACACATGCCTGACAAAGCAGTGCTGCACGGTCTCAAAATGTTGCACTCCTCCACTGTGAAATAATCATTTTGAATACAATTTTTGTATGTTATTTGAAGATCCATGGTGTGCTGGCAAATAAGTACATTGATATGCGTGTATTCTGGTGCTTTTGCAGCCAGTGCTGTTGAGGGGTAGGGCTGCCACTGGCACACACTATCTGGCCCTTCAACCATAAGGGCATTAGCCTGTATGCCTATTTTGTGGAGGAACTACAAATTTTCAATAGAAAGAAAAAAACTCTTCCGGTACCAAATGCAAGCTATTACCATTTATTTTAAACCCATTAATAAAAAAAAATTGTACATTTTTAAATGGTATGAGTCATTTTCCCTTGTGTTTTGCATGTTTAAGAATGTAATAAAGAAAAAAGTTACCTCACATAAATAATATGTTCTCATATAACAATACCTTAACAAACATTACTATATAAGGTCTAAGTTTTTTCTCCTTTCAGATTATTTAATCGGTATCTATACCTGCCTAGATAACTTGATTGAAATAATGACTTGATGTTATCTTATGTAACCATGATATTACTGCTAAATTGAAACTTGGTTTCCTCCAGTGTATAAAAATTTGATCTGTGCTGTTTAAGTGAAATGTAGAAAATGTTAAAAAGTATGTTAAAAAAAAAAAAAGATTTGGTGTATTCAAGAAAAATCATAATTTTAACACTTGCAATTTCATAGAGCCAACACTAGGATAATTTTCAGTAGGTCGATGTACAGTGTATAGGGAACTAGTAAAAGGGGCCATTTACCCCGTTTCTTGCTCACATGTGGAGTGGGTACTTAGGATCCAATAGAGATTCTGCTTTTTTTTTTTACAAGCAGAGGACTGCCTACCGCCATGTAATGTAGTATATCTTGTAAGGAAGCAGCATACCAATTTATTAGGTCCTGTTAATAGTACATGCCAGAAACTCTTAAGTGGCCAATAAGGTCCAAAGGACCTGCTTTTTAATTCACACAGTGCAACAGGATTGAAGATCCATGGTGCACAATTCACAAGCTGTAGATTAGCCCAATTCACCACAAATCCAGGTTCAGGTGAACTGATGTACAGTACTAATAAATAGACCTTATACATTGACTTACTTAAAAAATGACTTTGCTTAACCACATCAATACTGGGCACTTTCACCCCCTTCCTTCCCAGACCAATTTTCAGCTTTCAGCGCTCTCACACTTTCAATGACAATTGCACGGTCATGCTGCGCTGTACCCAAATTAAATTTTTATAATTTTTTTGCACAAATAGAGCTTTCTTTTGGTTTTTAATTTTTTTGTGATATAAGTGAAAAAATTGCGGAAATTTGGAAAAAAAACAATATTTCTTCTTTCTATTTAAAAAAAACAAACAATAAAATTGAATTGTGTCATAAATTTAAGCCAAAATGTATTCTGCTACATGTCTTTGGTAAAAAAAATCCCATTAAGTGTATAATAATTGGTTTGTGTAATCACGGACATATGTACGCAGATGATCATGTACAGACGTGCACAGGTGATCATGGACATATGTGTGCAGATAATCATTGGGACAAGTAATTTTACTGTTAAATCTGTGAGGACTGGCATTTTTACTATGTGGGAACATGTGTGTGGGGATGTGTTTTGGGGACATGTGTGTTTTACATTGTGTACATGTTTTACATGTATGTTTTACACTGGTGATCAGTGTGTAAAAAGCTGTAAAAAACAGCTCATACAGCTCAACAGCGATCCTCTCTCCTCTCCTCACCGACAACTTCCATGTGAGGAGAGGAGAGCCAATCGCCTAGCAACCGTGCTCTCTGTTTACATCACATGACAGCTGTGATTGGACACAGCCATCATGTGATCAGGAGGGCCAATCACAGATACCTCCCGCCGATCGGAGATGCGCCGTGTCCAGGTGACACAAGCGCATCGGGATTGCGCAATAGCATGGGCACGATCCACCTTCTTCTGAGGGACGTTCCTGAATCCTTACCTTGTAAAACAACCCATGCAGTTTAAAACAGACATGCAAAACAAAATGTTTGTGCATGCATAAAAAAAAAAAAAATACTCCAGCTGCATAAAGGGCTTAGCGAGGTGGGGATGGAGACTGCAGGGGGAATGTCAAACGGTAGGAAAATAAACAGCAGTACACTGATCTTCCCAGTGATTAGCTGTGCAGGGCAGTATGTCAGTACACGTCTGCCCTAATGGAGCACAGGCCAGCTGTGGTTATAGAATGCATAGAAGCAATCAAGCAAACTGACCTTGCTTCTATGCCTGGTTGTGTGGTCAGTTTGAAATAGAAAGCATGAGGACTGCCGGGATCACCGGTATTTCTCAGATAATAAGCAAATACAGAGAAGATGAATAAGAAATTTGCCTGTTCACTCCTTGTAAATAAACCCTTTAAATGACAGGGCTTCTCTTCTCTTTTAAATGTGTTTTTAAAGACAACGTATTTCATTTCTTTGTACCTCGATTGTCGATAAATGAACTAAAACACATTGGGGAGTAGCGGGTGTGCTGCCCAGGTCCCCGATGCCAAACTGATTAACATCCAAATAAACACACAGCAGCACATCATCTGCACAATCATTTTTTATTTTTTTTTACTATTTTAATAGTGTTTCTCAAAGGGCTTGTTTTCAACTTTCTTCAGTGGCAAGTTGGTTCTCAGGGGGAAGAGTCGCTTCCTAATGCTCACAGCTTCTATCCAGTCTAAAGGAACCGCTTGCTGTCATATGCATTCAACCCTCTGCCCTAATCCCATCTGCTGTCTATTTCATCCCCTGGGACTCTGAGTTAAGACAACACAGCTGAGATCCACTTAGAAAAGTACATATAGGGTGTATAAAAGAAACAACTAATGTGCACTGAAAAATCAAACCATTGTGGTGCCCATCAGGTTAAAAAAAAAATGTATATAAAAAAATGTATATAACTATATGAACATATATGTGGTATAATATTGAATCATATATCAAATACACATATGTCATAAACTTGTCATAAACTTTAGCAAAAAAATGTTATTGCAAACTTTAATTTTACATACTGTATATGAGTGAAATCAATCAGCAAACACAAAAAAGGGAAAATGACAACCCAAGTTAAAACACTGACATCATTAAAACAACTGACTACTCACCTATGAAAATGTCTGTGCTTGTTCATTGACTGTGCCCCTTTTATGCACTGGAGGTCTGCAATAGGGTATGTTGGTTGAATTTGGGGTGTGCATTCAGGTAAAAAGGTGAAAAATAAATGTTCAGCTCCAAATGTAACACTTTTAAGTGATTGTAAAGTCTTGTTTTTGATTCTATAAAAATAATATGCTTTCCTGTCCTGTGCAGTGGATTTGCATAAAGAAGTATAGAACCTCCCCTTCTCAGGTGCCTCGTCTGTGCTTCTGGCCCCTCCTACTGTAGAGTGCTGCCCCAGCGAGCAGCTTGCTACGGGGGCACTTGAGCCCAGTCACAGCTCCCTGTGTCCATTCAGACACGGAGCTGTGGTCTGACCCCGCCCCCTCTCTCTCCTGATGGGCTAACTGACTGATTTACAGCAGCAGGAGCCAATGGCACTCTCAGCCAATCAGGAGGAAGAGTCTGGGATGGCCAAGACACTCGCGGGCATTGCTGGACAGAGATGGGGCTCAGGTAAGTATTGGGGGGCTAAGGGGGGCTGTTACACACAAAAGGCTTTTTATCTTAATTCATAGAATGCATTAAGATAAAAAACCTTCTGACTTTGCAACTCATTTAAACCCCCTGGCAGTATTCCCGAGTCTGGCTTGGGGTGAAAATTCAGTACCATTAGCGGTAACCCCGAGCCAGACTCGGGATCGCATGACTGAATCCAGGATGAGTATGCTTACCTTGTCCCCTGGATCCAGCGATGTCCCCCCGAACTGTGAGCGTCTCGTCCTCCGCTCGATCTATCTTGGAGCCGAGCTCCGTTCCCTGCGAGCGCTGTGTCTCACGGGGATGGAGAACGGCGCCAAATTCAAAAAGTGAAACACACATTACATACAATATAATGTAATCTTGCAGATTACATTACTGTACGTAATTATTTCACATCCCTTTTGTCTCTAGTGGTTCCTCCAGTGTCCTGCATGCAGTTTTATATTATAAAAACTATTCTTTCTGCCTGGGACCTGGAGATTGTCCATAGCAACCAAAACGATCCCTTTACATCAAAAGTGGTTTTAAACCAGCTAGAAAACAGCAATAATAAATATTATATTTATTTATTATATTTTAATTAACGATTTTGATTTTCAAAGTTTATCATACCGGGGATGTCTACTAGACTCTGGTTTGGACAGATTTAAGTTATTCCTAAGAATTGCAGGCCTACAATATAAAACGCCAAATTTCCATGCAAAATAATTGTACCACTTTCACTACCTAAAATCCGACATAATCATACCGCCAGGGAGGTTAAATCAGTTTTATACAAGTTAAGACATATAGGCATTGATTTACTAAGGAATTACAAAGCAAAATGAGTGTTAATTTTGAAAAGTGAAGGATAGTAAATAACTTGTGTTTAGTTTGATTACTCATTGATGGGTGAAAGAAGTTTAAAAAGTAAAATTTTTGCTAATACATGATTATGGTTTATTGAAGGGAACACAGCTTCTTTATATTTACTTAGCTCAGTGAACATTGATTTTGCTGGATGAACAGTCTCTATTTTTTAGTAAATCAACCCCATTATAACAGCTGATTTGACAGCAATGACAATACTCAGTGCATCTTCTTTCAGTAACAACATTTGAGCTGACTCTTAGCAATGAGCTGAGGCAAAAAGGATATCTTTTTCCTTCAACTGGTAAACCAATCGATGTAAAAAAGAAAAAAAAAACTAGCAGAGAGGCTAAACTGTATGTTGCAAAAAGGGAGGTAACTTTGCTAAGAGTTTTCAGGGAAGTTGGAATATAAACTAAAATAAGACAGGGATATGTAGGGCAGAAGTATTGAAATTAATTAAAGTATATTATCTATACATGAAACAGGTCAGGTCAATAATCTATATGAAAAGAGGTAACTTTGAAAATAGCCATTAGGCAAATAAATTATATTGGGAAATTTTGGGGAATTTGAGGATTCTTTTTTTTATAACTTCCCTTTTCTTGTAATGTTGTAATACTTTTAGTGCAAAATGTACATTTCAAAAATGCCTTTGTAGTACAGTAAAAATGTTGTTTTATTATGTTGCTGTTGGTGTTTTGAGAGTTTTCCTTTTGTTGTAATTATGTTAACACCTATGCGCCTAAGCCCAATTTTGACATGTGTTAGTACAACCGTACATATCTGCACAACTACTTGTGTATTTTTCAGGACAAATTGGGCTTTCATTTGGTGGTAAATGGTAATGGATACCTCCTGATTTCTTTTTTTTTTATTATTATTATTATTATTATTAAAGGACAACTGGCCCAAAATAGTAAAAAAAAAAAAATTAAAATGTATATTTCTTGCTACTACATAACCACCACCAAAGAACAACCTTAAATAAATTCTCCTGTTCCTGACAATTGCAGCAATACCACATATGTGTATGTTAGTTGTTGTACTCGTAATACAGCCCAGATATAATAATGCGTATTTTTTTTTAATCCTACCTGACACTAACACAAACTGACACCGATACTAATAATTAAAAAAAAAAATCCTGACCCTGACCTTTGACCTTAACCTTTCACCCTGACCATGACCCAAACACTAAACCTGGCACTGATCTAGATCAAATCTCGATATAGGTTTTTTTTTTTTTTATTTCAAAAATATATATCTTTTTTATTATCTTTACATGCTTTTTTTATATATATATCTCCAAGGACAAAGAATGATATAATGTATCTCTCTTGTCCATTCATAGAGACAGAAAATACAGGGGCGGGCTTCACAGTGACTGATCCCTGTAATAGCCCATCAGAGGCTAGCGCAGCGATCAGGTGACCTGGAATCGGCTGTTCGGGGTCCTGATCATTAGAATGGGGCCCAGGGCTCTCGGTGAGACCTCGGTCTCTGTGTGGGAGCACATTGTGCAGTGTGCTCCCAGCACAAAGAGAGATATGCAAATATGCAGCTCCACTGGACTGAGATTTTTTTCTGTGGGGCCGCATGTTTGGGTTAAAATATGGGAATTGAATAGAATCATCATTTTAAGGCTGCTTTCACACTGAAAGCTCGGACTGTCATTTTAGCTGTGTTTTACCAATGTTTAAGCAGTGCTTTTACGACTCTCTTTGGCTGCTAGCAGGGTGCTTTTAACCCAAAAAAAGGGGTAAAAAAACCTTCCGTGTTGCGGCACTTCCATTCATTGCAATGGGCAGGAGCGTTTTGGAAGCACTGTATACAGCGCCCCCAAACCTTCCCAAAGATGCTGCTTGCAGGTCTTTTCAAAATGAGCCGCAAGCGCACTGCCAGGGTATGAAACGAACCATTGTAATGAATAGGAGGCAGTTTTAAGGCACTTTACAGGTGCTATTTCTAGCGCTACAATGTCTGAAAACTGCCTCAGTGTGAAAAGGGTCTTTAACTTCCCTGGCGGGACGATTCAGATTTTAGGTGCTGAAAGTGGTACACTTATTTTGCATGAAAATTTGGCGTTTTATATTTGTAGGTCTGTAATTCTTAGGGGCGGTTCACACAGGGGCAACACGACTTTCAACACGACTTTTGGAGGCAACTTGGACACGACTTGAACACGACTTAGACATGACCTGGGGCGACTTACAATAACTTTAAGTCGCCCCAGGCAAGGCGACTTTTGCCGTGGCCAATCAGAGAATGAGCTCTCAAGGGGGAACTCCACGCCAAATTTATGAAAAAAAATTGGCGTTGGTCCCCCCTCCGAGAGCATACCAGGCCCTTAGGTCTGGTATGGATTTTAAGGGGAACCCCCTACGCCGAAAAAATGGTGTGGGGGTCCCCCCAGATCCATACCAGACCCTTATCTGAGCACGCTACCTGGCTGGCTAGGAAAGGGGGTGGGGACGAGCGAGTGCCCTCAATATGGGGGGGTGCCTTGGGGAAGGGGGTTCAGGAGATGTTGCCTCGTTTTTTTAAATTTTTGTCGACAGGTGAATGGGTAGGGGTACATTGTTAAAGGGGGCTCCCGGATTCCGATAAGCCCCCCACCCACAGACCCTGACAACCAACGGCCAGGGTTGTCGGTAAGAGGCCTTTGTCCTCATCAACATAGGGACAAGGTGCTTTGTGGTGGGGGGGTCTGAATGTTGAGGGCACGCGGCCTGGTACGGCTCAGAAAGGGGGGCGCTCGCTCGTCCCCAGCCCCTTTCCTGGCCGGCCGGGTAGCGTGCTCGGATAAGGGTCTGGTATGGATCTTGGGGGACCCCCACGCCATTTTTTCGGTGTAGGGGGTTCCCCTTAAAATCCATACCAGACCTAAGGGCCTGGTATGCTCTCAGAGGGGGAACCCATGCCAATTTTTTTTTTTTATTATTTGGCGTGGAGTTCCCTCTTGAGAGCTGATAATTCTGTGAGAGTCGCCTCCGCATAGACGGAGATCCGACTTGGAGGCGAACTCCATTGAAATCAATGGGTGCCAGCCGCCTACAAGTTGGATTGAACTAGTATAGGAACCTTTTCTGAAGTCGGAGCGACTTCAGTAGTGTGCATTAAGACGGCTCTCATTTACTTACATTGATTTTTACATGTTGTCCGACCTGAGGCGACTAGGGGCGACCTGAAGTCGGATCTGAGTCGCCCCTGTGTGAACTGGCTCTTAGGAATAACTCACTTAAATCTGTCCAAACCAGAGTCTAGCAGACATCCCTGATATGAAATGAAATCATAAATTATAATATAATAAATAACTATAAATATTTATACCAAATAATAATAAAAAAATAAATAAAAATTATTCAATAATGTAATCAAATCAAAAACACAGAAATTTGCTCAGTTGCAGAATTGTCACTGTCATTACTTTTCAGTATTTGATGACGGATCTCCCCACAAATCACTATCGCTCAATTCTGCGAGTGATTCCAATTTATTATCGCTGTTTTCTAGCTGGTCTAAAATCATTTTTGATGTAAAGGGACAGTTTTGGTTGCTATGGACAATCCCCAGTTTCCAGGCAAAAAATAACAGTTTTTATATTATAAAACTGCATGCAGGACACTGGACAGAACACTAGGGACAAAGGGGGTGTGAAATAATTACATATAGCATATAGCATATAGTACTGTATGTACTGTATACTGTGTGTTTCACTTTTTGAATTTGGCGCCGTTCTCCGTCCCCATGCGTCGCAACGCTCGCAGGGAACGGAGATCGGCTCCATGATAGATCGAGCGGAGCATGGCTCGTACAGCGGGGGGTGACGACATCACTGGATCCAGGGGACAAGGTAAGTAACATCTCCCTGCATTCAGAGATGCGGTCCCGAGTCTGGCTCGGGGTTACCGCTTTTGGTATAAAATCTCCACCCCGAGCCAGACTCGGGAATACTGCCAGGGAGGTTAAGAGCTAGGTTTTAGAGTCTTCGTAGACTGAGTGTTAGATTTAATAGGTAGATTCAAGTTTGGAGATTAGGTTAAGGCTCACCCTGTTGCTACACCCTTCACTTCGACAATCATCCAATAAGATTATGTGTGCATTTAACCTATTTTTGGCATATTATTTACCTGTAAAAGCTTCCCCATGTAGAAATCCAAAAGCTCTGAGGCTGCTGCTTGGTGCTGCCATCTTGGATGTGATGTCAGCAGCCCCAGCAGACTCAGAACTATTACTCAAAATAATATTACCTTTTCTCCTCTCCTGGCTGATACCTAAAATGTTATGTATGAAGGTGAGGGATTTATTTACAGAGAGGGGAGAGTAAGTAAGTAAGCATTTAAAATACTTGAGTTAGAATTAGAAGCTTTATTGATTGTTTTAGGTTTGATACCTATATTTGGAATATGATCGCTTGCTTTTTTCGTTTATATCTATTATGAATGAATACCAAATCATATGCAAGGAAATTAATAAAAAAAAAAAACAATAGTTCTGCTTACACATGATTGGATCATGGAACTCACCAGTGCTTCACCTCATTCACTAAGCTGAAACTTGAAAATTCCCCTGCAAAGTAAAATTTAAATTGTAAAGTGAACAGTCTATTTGTCTTTAGTAAACCAGCTCCAATTCAGAGGGCCAAAGTATGGGGATACCAAATGCTGATATTCAGTAAAAGCAAACCAGATGGTGTAGCTATACAAGGGGGATTGCAATTATAAGAAGATTTAGCAAAACTATCCAACACCACAAACAGTAGACAAGCAGATGTGAAACAAGCATGGCAAGTGATATTTACTAAAAAAAGAAAAAAAAAATAACCAACAAACTAGCTATGATACACTATATACAAGTGAATAGAGATATTAAGTAAAGCTGGGAGGCAAGGAACAGTGGGAAAGAGATACACTATATTGCCAAAAGTATTGGGACGCCTGCCTTTAAATGCACATGAACTTTAATGGCATCCCAGTCTTAGTCTGTAGAGTTTAATATTGAGTTGGCCCACCCTTTGCAACTACAACAGCTTCAACACTTCTGGGAAGGCTATCCACAAGGTTTTCAGAGTGTGTATATGGGAATGTTTGTCCATTCTTCGAGAAGGGCATTTGTGAGGTTAGGCAATGATGGTGAACGAGAAGGCCTGGCTCGCAGTCTCCCCTCTAATTCATCCCAAAGGTGTTCTATAGGGCTGAGGTCAGGTGGCAGTCAGTCAAGTCACTCCACCTCAAACTTGCTCATTCATGTCTTTATGGATCTTGCTTTGTTCACTGGTGCACAGTCATGTTGGAACAGGAAGTGGCCATCCCCAAACTGTTCTCATAAAGTTGGGGGCATGAAATTTTCCAACATGTCTTGGTATGCTGACAACTTAAGAGTTCCCTTAACTGGAAGTGGGGGGTTAAGCCCAGCCCCTGAAAAACAATCCCACACCATAATCGCCCCAAAATGATTTGGTGGAGTGTGAAGCCCTGCTGGTAATGTGGCAACTCCTAGTTGGAGCACACGGCCATTTTGAGGAAGTGCTGGAGGGGCTCTGTGTGTTAGAGGTAGGTGATTTGTATTTTGTATGTGTGATCATCACCACTAAATGTTAGTGTGCATATGTTGTTTTCTTATAGAGAGGAAGTATTTTCCATAAGCACATGAAACCCAACCTTTAATAACCCCCAAGATAACAGTAACGTGACCCTCAGCACTTCCATAATCTAAATATCTATCTTTTTGATTCAGAAAGTGTCTTTTGCCATTTCCATATAGCCCCTATACACTTGTGTATTTTCATGAATAGAGGATGTTTCCTGCCACAGTGGCAACTCCAAGTTGGAAAGCTCATTAGACTGTTCCTTATGTTGTCATCTAATATACTTAAATGTATTAGTTAGGACTAAATAATGCTTTAAGGATCATTTTACAAAACGTCACTTGCCATTAATTTTATACCAGCTGGGAAGAAGTAGACTTAAACTCAACAAATCAAAAGAGGATTATCCTTGAAGGATCAGCACAATCCAAAAGCTACAAGGGGAAGTGCTTTACAACATCCAGATGTACAATTAGAACATCCGTATATCTGAACAGACTTTGAGGACCATATTTTGAATATGTGTTTGAAGTGCCAACTACATCAGCCTAACACTGACTTCAATTATGGATCAATTTTTAAGTTCTGTTGTCAGGGTTTTTTCGCTAATTTTCACAAACTTTATATATTATTTAAGAAAAAAAAATCCTAATTACATTATATACACAAACCCACTGGATTATGAAAAAAAATGATTCATAAGTATGATTCCTATGTATGTTTACATTAGTTATATATCTGTACAATGCTGATCTTTTAAACAAATCTATAATGAAATGAGACTGTAATTTTTAAGTAATTTCTGACCTCATCTAGGACGATTCTGTAGTTTTGAACTTAGGAGCTCGCTTGAATGAGGCATGAATTGTCTTTACAGAATAAGTCCAGTTGAATATGACTACTACTAGCTATACCTGGATAATGGAAGAATTTCACAAACATCTAAATTTTTTGTGAACGTTTGCCCTAAATCTGCTTGATTGTTTTTGCAGTTAAAGGCTGGATGAAAGTTGTTGCAATTGCTAGAAAATTGCATGTGTGTAAGGCTAGCTTTGAAGAATTATAAATAATGTCAGAAAAGTCTGAAAAAATTCCAGATAGCTTCACAGCCCCAAAAGCTTTGCCCACTTTACCTCCTTGTAATGTTTGTATGAGGCATGTGGTTCATGCAATGTTGGCAAATGAAGCCTAACTTAACACTGTCCAGACTGTATAAAATTATGTTAGTGTTTTCCTTATGGAAATTGGCTTGGTAGCTGATTTTTTGATCCAGGAATTCAGCAAAACATACATTTGCAGTGAAAGTTATTTTTGCTGCATGTTTTATATATCATAATTAAAAAAACTAAAAGTTATGTATAGTTTCTGAACAATAATAATCACATTATGATGCTTAATTTTAACATAACTCATAAATGTAACAATAAACCTAAATCCCCCCACCTAATTCTTACACTTAACGTAACTCATAAATCAAATGTTAACCTAATTCCGAACACTAAACCTATAACTTTAAATTTACACTTCACAGCAAAAAAACTATATTATCATGTCAACTTTAATCATAGCAGTACTAGTAACTTTTGTACATAACGTCACCATAAAAATTCCACACACACTTTAGTATCTATTTACAAAGGTCTGAACAATCAGAGCTAGAAAACCTGCACTGAAATCTCCATTTCAAATTAAGTGATTCAATAAACAGTCCTAAGCATTTATACAGATATTTAAGGATGACATTTAATGGAGGAGGTTATTTTAAATGGGATAATTCTCCCATGAAAAGTCAAAGTCTGATATAAATTCAAAAGTTTGTAGTCAGGGTCCATTTCTGAAAAATATTGAACTTCAAAATGAGCCCTTGATCATTTACAGCATGGGTGTGCTATGCTATACTTCATAATACAGACTAAAGAAAATAGTAAAAAAATAAACAAACACCAGTGGCTGGTTCAGATGGCCCTACTGTCCAATATTAGGTTATGACAAGTGGCCACTGGGAATAATCTTTGGGTTTGGGCCAAACATTAGTTTGGCTTGAACCTAAATCATTTGGGCTTTGAGAAAATGTCTAAGCTATGTGTCTGTGCTTCTAAATGTTTATTCTGGCCTCTGAACTGTGCTCAAGTGGTTTAAGCCAATCATGGGGGGGGGGGGTTTAATTATGTTCCAACCACCTCCCTATCAAAATCAGGGTTGCTAACAGCCTTTTGTTAGTATGTGTTGGAAGAGACATGGTGTAAATAGGGACAGATCATCACAGAGTGTCCCCAATGAGAAATCGTTTCTGGCATCTTCTACAGTGTTGTTGAAATGCCCTATATTTACAGTCAAGGTACATTGGGGAGAGTAGGCGTAGCTAAGGACAGATCAAAGAGTGTTTGCAATGGAGTTCTGAAATCCTATGCAGTGCTGCTTAAAAGTTCTATATTTTCAATCAGTGTGTGTTGAGGACACTTGGGATTAGAAAGGTGAAAGGTGTAGATCACACAGTTGGGATTATTTACTAAAGCTGGAGACTGCAAAATCAGGCTCACTTCTGCATAGAAACCAATGAGCTTCTAACCTCACCTTGTTCAATTACGCTTTGGCAATAAAAACAGGAAACTGATTGGTTTCTATGCAGAAGTGAGTCTGACTTTGCACTCTCCAGCTTTAGTAAATAAACCCTAGTGTTAGCAGGGAGGGATAGTTTCTGCCATATATATAGTGCCGATGACAATTCATAAATTCTTTTATTTTCATTTTGTAAAATAATTCACTGTAATTTTGATTTCTTAATTAAAACCTGGTTTGCCCCTCACTGAGAAAATGTGGCCTAGTAAAAATGCTTAAATACTGTGCATGGAATCACTACTATATTTTGCTGTCCTTTTTTTCTGAGAAGTAAATACACTCTAATGTCGATTTTCATATTAAAGGATTAGTTCACCTCTAAAAGAGTCAATGAACTAAGAGGGTGCTCATCACTGAGAACTACAGGCCATGTGCTGCAATAGAGACGGGACTTGTAGTTCACTTATTCACAGAACTCTGTGAATGAATGATACGGCTCTGTGGGCAAAGCCCCACACAACAGCGCTTTTTAAAAATGAGACAGTGGGTGCAGAGAGAGGATCTCCTGCTCCCGTCACAGGGGGGTGGGGGGCTGCAGAGGACTGTTAAAAAGAGTAACATGTTACATGTTACACCCCAAATGCAGATGCAACATGTAACATGTTACAAAAGGTGAACTTTTCTAGTGAAATAAATACCCTCTAATGTGGATGTTTGAATTTAAAGCTGGATGGTGTCTTTCCTGTTCAAACTGGGTCCTACTAAAAGGTTAAATATTGTGCATGAAGTCAGTACATTATTTTGCTGTATTTTTCATTGGAATAAATACGTTCTAATGCTGATTTTTTTTTTTTAAACCTGTCAAAAGGTTTACATTCAGACTAAATGATGGTTTGCATGTTCATGTATGTACAGTATGTGAGCTCGGTGTCTGACTTCTGTTCAAGATTATCTATATAGTAATCCAAAGTTTGGATTCAGTGTATTATGCAGGCTCTTATAATAGCTCTATTTTAGGAAATGTATGGTTTACACTTACATCACATTGTATTTAAAAGGAGATTATCACTTATTACAAGTAATATGTGTTACACAGAGGAAGTTAAGAGGCTTATCATGCCATGTCACTGGGACTGATTAAACCATAGATGCATAGGATGTATATACTTCATCTCCACTGCTTGTATTGTGTGCTGAAGATGTATTTTTAGTTTAACAGAATTGTAACATGGCTATTTTTCAAACTATGCACAATACAACAGATTTGTGTACATTATGTCTTTGTTTCTGCTTTGTTTTAGGTGTCATATGATTGTAGTCATTTCTGTAGCTCCTAGTATCTGCTGTTTTTTTTTTCTCTTCATAGCAATATTTGGTAGTTGACCTTTTTGACTTGAGTTAAAACTATATTGGTCTTCTAATTCTTTATTACTTTCTTATTTGCTAAATAATTATTGGTTGGGATGTGAAGATTCATTTTTATAAAACTGTGTAAACTATGCCAGAATGCTGCTTTACGCTCAGTATTTATGAGTGTCTACAATTATCACAAATTTTTCAAATATTAAGTTCAGCGCTTTCAATAACGTAAGCTATCCTTTCACAATTACAAGTATGCAGGTAATCGTGTGCACCCAACATGATGTATTTCTCAGAATTTCCCTGTTTACATACATATTTGCTGTAGGGAAACTATCTAATGTTGTGGAGAATTTATCAGCATGATTAATTATTTCTTGTTGGGGATATTTAACATGTTGTCATGAAACACACAAAAAAAATGCATGTTGCACTTTTGGTGCCATTCATTGTTAATGGCACCTCAAATGCAGCAAGAAAGATGTGGGTTTTTACATATGAAAAAACATGCAGAAAATACAACCAAATTCTGAGGTTAAGAATCATGTGCAGCTCGAAGCTCAAAAAAGGGCATGAGCCTCTTTGCCATGTTGGCAAAGAGATAACAGGTTATTGAGGATAATGAGATTATTAAGGATAGGTTTAATTAGTAGTTAAAATTGTGGACTGACAGATGCCTGTAACGCTCCTTGAGGCTGGGTTCACACCACAGCGATGCGGGAACGCCGCGAATCCGCGGCGTTTTCCCGCATCGCATGACTCCCGCCGGCAGTTCACACTGCCCTATGCGAACGGCTGGGAGTGTCAATGAAATGTTAATGACACCCCCAGATCCGTCCGCATATCGCAGTGCGATCTGCAGACTCGCACAGGAATCGGATCGCATGGTGTGAACACCCATGCGATCCGATTCTGTTGCGGACCAAAAAAAGGGTCCCGTGCGAGTTTGCTGCGGGAGCAATGCGAATTCAGCCATACTATCTGTATGGCTGAACTCGCATCGCTACAGAGATCGGATGTGATTTGCACTGCAGTGCAGTGCGAATCACATCCGGATCTCCCCCCGCTGCAGTGTGAACCCGGCCTCAGATGCCAGAAGGTGAAATGCGCATGGGCGGGGCTAGCAATAAATGATGTCTTCTCGCTGGAAGTTTCAGGTACTGCCCTGGAATGAAAGAAAGCTGGTATTGTGCTATACGAATGCAAGATATTATGTGCTGGATACCAGTATAATATATTGTCAGTGCATATGAAAAGTAGATTTTTTTTTATTCATAATAAAAAGTTGTTTTTTTATTCCATGTGTGATTATCTTGCCTTTGTGGCTGCTTCGTATGGTGAAGCAATGTCAGATATAAGGAGATATGGCATATGTAGTAAGGAAAGGAGTACAAATCTGCCCGGGTGCAAAAGCGTTTATTGACCCACTTTTTTGCATAAAGGGGTCAGCGGCTTTTGGTACGTTCCTGTGCCATAAATGGTGGCAGCACCAGATGCACTGGAGTGACTTCATTGCGGCTCCGCGAACCCAGAAGGAAGACCGGGTGAAGATGGAAGCGCCTTCAGTTGTGGGGCTTCATTCTAAGGTGAGTTTTGCAGTACCCAGGAAAAGTATTTATACCCCTTTAAATTTTGCACATTTTGGCATGTTACGACCAAAATTTTTTTATTTTATTGGGATTTTATGTGATAGACCAACATAAAGTGGCACATAACTGGGAAGTGGAAGGAAAATGATAAAGGATTTTCAATTTTTTTTACAAATAAATATGCGAAAAGTGTGGCATGCATTTGTATTCAGCCCCCTTTACTCTGATACCCCTAACTAAAATCAAATGGAAGCAATTGCCTTCAGAAGTCACCTAATTAGTAAATAGAGTCCAACTGTGTGTAATTGAATCTCAGTATAAATGCAGCTGTTCTGTGAAGCCCTCAGAGGTTTGTTAGAGAATCTTAGTGAACAAACAGCATCATGAAGGCCAAGGAACACACCAGACAGGTCAGGGATAAAGTTGTAGATAGGTTTAAAGCAGGGTTAGGTTATAAAAAAAAATCCCAAATTTTGAACATCTCACGTAGCACTGTTCAATCCATCATCTGAAAATAGAAAGAGTATGGCACAACTGCAAACCTACCAAGACATGGCCATCCACCTAAACTGACAAGTTTGCGAGAAGCCATGTGGAGGACACATGTGGAAGAAGGTGCTCTGGTCAGATGAGACCAACATTGACATTTTTGGCCTAAAAGCAAAATGCTATGTGTGGCAGAAACTAACACTGCACATTACCCTGCACACACCATCCCCACCGTGAAACCTGGTGGTGGAAGCATCATGTTGTGGGGATGCTTTTCTTCAGCAGGGAGAGGGGAGTTGGTCAAAGTTGATGGGCAGATGGATGGAGCCAAATACTGGGCAATCTTAGAAGAAAACCTGTAAGAGTCTGCAAAAAACTTAAGGTGAGGTTCACCTTCCAGCAGGACAACAACCTTAAACATACAGCCAGAGCTACAATGGAATGGTTTATATCAAAGCATATTCATGTGTTAGAATGGCAGATCTGACAGAGCTTGAGCTATTTTGCAAACAAGAATGGTGGAAAAATGTCACTCTTTAAATGTGCAAAGCTGGTAGAGACATCCCCAAACGGACTTACAGCTGTAATTGCATCGAAAGACAGTTCTACAAAGTATTGACTCAGATGGGGCTGAATACTAATGCATGCCACACTTTTCACATTTTTATTTGTAAAAGATTTTAAAAACCATTTATCATTTTACTTCCACCTCACAATTATGTGCCACTTTGTATTGGTCTACCACATAAAATCCCAATAAAATACATTTACGTTTTTGGTTGTAAAATGACAAAATGTGGAAAATTGAAAAGGGTATGAAAACTTTTTCAAGGCACTGTACATAATGTGCTAGTATATGGTACTAACACATTATAATACTAGCACATATTACCTTGCAGGTTGCAAAAAAACAAAAAAACAAAACAGCAATTTACTACTGCTTTAAACTAGGACATAATGCCCAGACTGACATTCACACATAATTCACATATTATAGTAAGCTATTTTAAAATAAGATCACATCACCTTCCCACTTACCTCCCTTGCATAAAGTGGAACTGAACTGTGGATGATATAATAGGCAAGCAAAGAATTAGTCACCAGTCTTATCTCTAGGCTACACTAGGCTTGTTGTTTATTGTCTCTGTAAGGAAAAGGCCATTATGGTAGAAGAGCAGAGTTTAACTTCCAAATGTCAAAGCTACCCTCCTAAAGACTAGTGATCCAATGGCTGAGGGAGTATTAACTAGTTAACAGCAATAGAGTTGCTGAAAGCCCATATCCATAGAATAAGCAAAGCTGAAGCAGGTATATGTTTGTTCTCTGGTACAGCTTTCTCTCCAGCAAGGATACTAGTGAGCAGGACAGTAGTGGCATCATCATATCACACTTCAAATCTCATGAGACTAGATGTCAGAGACAGTAGTACCATGCAGATATACTTCTTTGAAGCCTCTGAACAGGAATGCCAAGGCCCAATCAGGTCACTACAATTTTTGAGGAGGAATTTCAGGCAAACAGTACATGTTTTAGGGTGCTGTTTAGTCAAAACTGACTTTGACTTTAGGCAGTGGCGTCACTATGGGGGTGCAGTGCGCACCCAGGTGACACTCGCCAGAGGGGTGACACCATCAAGTAGGTTATGATATCCAACCGCAATGGTGTCATCCTCAATCCGTGACAGTGCATTGATGGGCATGTTGGTATCGTTAGCATCATTTAAAGGGGACGGTTTGGGGTGCGTACTGTGATCATGCACTGCCGGCCTGAAACTATCCTGCCCAGGCACTGTGTCAGGCTAGACAGGAGAGAGACTGATGGGGGGGGGGGGGGCGGCGGCTGACACCATGTTTTACCGCACCAGGTGACACCAACCCTAGTGATGCTATTGTGTTCAGGTTACTTCAAACCTAAGAGCTTTACTGCCTCACTGTGGACTGTGGCAAACGCCATAGTCTTGTCTACTGAACAATACATCCCACCATACAGACAGAAAATGTCTCTTCTGCCTTTATAGCAAGGATAAGGTTTTCAGCATTCAAGCTAAAGGAAGAACTCCAACCACATTTGTTTTCTTTTTAGGAGTAAGTGGGGTGAGTGGGGAAGGTTTAGAATTTCTCTGGGTTTTAATCACACCCTGTATTACCATTGGGAAGATTTCCCATTACTTCATGATGTAACAGTGATCGGGCTGACAGGAAATAAAGGAAAATTTCTCCTGTGAAGACACAAATAGTAATAAAACATAAATAAATAAAGAGTGGCAAGGAATTGGATGGTTCCTCATATTAATACTGTATTGCCACTGGAGATTAAGGGAAAATCTCCCAAATGGAAACTTGGATGCAGTAAAAACCTAACATAAGATCTAGCTGTCCCTCTCTCTATCCACTCAGTATTATAAAAGTGAATGCTTTACCTACAGTTTACAGCAAAACAAACATTTCACTGTTTAAATATGGGTACTCTCATTGCTTTTATTTTTAGGCTTTCATCACTATACTAGGGGTGTACATATTCCATGTCAAATAACGAGAAAACTTACATTTGTGGAATGGAGTATAATTCTAATGATACATGTGACATATAGGTATCATTCTGGTACAATAGTTAGAAGGCAAATGAAAGTTAAATTTGGGACTTTGAGTATACCTCTATGATCACATAGCTTATAAATAAATATGTATTATATATATTCAAATATATATGTATTTTCTATGGATTACCATGTACACTGTATGTATTTTTTCCTTTTTTAGATTTGTTTTTTAAAATTCTGTGAATAGGCTCTTCTAATGTATTAAACTCTGTTGGTCTTGAAGAAGCAGATGACCCACGAAACACGTTGATCTTCTCAAAGTATTTAACACGCCTACTGTTGTAATGTATTTTGCAGATAACAACATGCCTTTTTTTTATATTGTATGAAATAAAAGATAAAGTTTTTTAGATAATGTCTGTTTCTATCCTTTTATAAGCTAAGTGATCATAGAGGTATACTCAAAGTCCCAAATTTAACCTTCATTTGCCTTCTAACCATATTCCATGTCAGGTTAGGATTTCTATCCTTTTATAAGCTAAGTGATCATAGAGGTATACTCAAAGTCCCAAATTTAACCTTCATTTGCCTTCTAACCATATTCCATGTCAGGTTAGGATTTCTATCCTTTTATAAGCTAAGTGATCATAGAGGTATACTCAAAGTCCCAAATGTAACCTTCATTTGCCTTCTAACCATATTCCATGTCAGATTAGGACGTCTATCCTTTTATAAGCTAAGTGATCATAGAGGTATACTCAAATTCACAAATTTAACCTTCATTTGCCTCCTAACCATATTCCATGTCAGGTTAGGATTTCACCTAGTAATGATATAAAAATGACAACCCGAAGCTTGCAGCTTCAAAAACAAGTCAGCAATGGCAAATCCCATGTTTAAATTTAGACAAGTAACTGTTACATAAATTATAGTTGTTAATAATGTCTAGGCCTTGTTGTGAATGGTGGGTCCGTAGACAACTTGAATAATACGGGTGCCATTTAAGTTGCGCTGGTGGTCATTTATATGTTGTCCTTGCCATTTGCAGAACACAAGATGGTGCCAGTCTGAATCAGTCTGAAAAAGTCACAGAGGAATTTGAGGCATGCATGTCACAACCTCTCTAAAACAGTCTAATCACTAACTAATAAATGGGATAGATATCAGAATATTTGACACATGATAATTTTCAGGCATGTCCTGGAATTCTAAACTGCCTTTATTTTTTATCAAATAAGAAAGAAAATTAATACAACAGACAAAAAAAAAAAGAGTTCCAGGGAGAGAATGACTAATTCTGATAGTTGAAAGATCAGTCATGCTCTCTCAGGTCTCCATTGTCTGCTACCTACACTTGTGTGTTAAAATGTCTTAAATACAACAGTAATTTCAATGACATGTGCAAGATCATTTGCAGGGTTTAACTTTCACCTGATTTACTTGACAAAGAATCTTTCAGAAAGCAAGAGGCTTCGCTATAATTACCATAACTGCATTCACAGGCCATTCACTACTGATAATGCCAACACCTTGCAAAAGAAGAAAAAAAAATGAGTGCCCTTCTGCACACTCTCTAAAACAAATTCAAGTGAGCTTAGCACAATCTGCCATACTTTTTTTTTTTCCTGGCTAAGCTAAGGGACAGTGAAATGGTTAATACAAATGGATTTATAATTTGCTTTGGGGGGCCAGTTTCTTCTTCTTATTTATTAGCCCAGCTGATGGGGCAGATTTGATGAGGCACTTCTGGAATAATTGAGTCATCACACAAAGAAGGCTGCAAGCATTCAGAGTGGTTTTATCAGCAGCAAGCAGGCCTGATTACTGACAATTACACTCTGATCCGGTGATGGAGGAGAAAGAGCCAACGAGTGGGAAATGTCCATGTTTCTATCCAGGAATAATTTCTACATTCATTTTACATGCTAAGTGTTTCCTATCTCTGCATAATAAACTGTAAACAGGAATAGATGGTACAATGTCCCTTAATATTTCCTGGTAATGAAGACACAAATGTATAGCGAGTGCTGATAAATATAGATGAAACATAAGCTATTCTCCTAGTCGGTATTGTTACCTTTAAAATAAATGTATTTTCACAGTAAAACGTAATCAAAGCTAATGTACAAAAAATGACAGGAGATTGAAGCTGTCCTTGTAACTACATGAAAAGTTTGTGAAAGTCCTGTTTATTATCGCGGACGCATTACAGAGTTACAGGCTGAAGGTGATATCCCAAAAACAAAATCATTTTTCTCCCTCCGGAATAATCAACTGGACAAGTACTGCTTTGATTAAACAAATAAATGAAAGCAACAATGGTGACCACTGTTGACATCTCTGTAAGACGAACACAGCTCAACGTTGTAATGAAAAGCAAGACAGCTGGCATTGAACGATTTCATTAGGATGAATTATTCTCCCCTTTCATTCTTTCAAAGGCGAGGCTTTTCTTTCTACAGTTAGTGCAACATTAAAATTGCACTAATTGTTATTATGAGTTCTATCACACAGCACGAACTGTTAGGCGGTTTAGAAAGCACTGCAGCTTTATCATCAATTTTTCCTTTTTATACTTTATCCCTATATTCAAATGCTCACAATGATTTTTGTTGGCGGTTGGCACCATACAATGGAAAAATCTAATGTCTCCTAATTTTGTTTGGAAACCTCAGTCCACCCGCTCCTTTTTTGTTTGTGTCTTTTTTTTTCTTGTTTTGTTTGTTTTCTGCTGTTTGAAATGACCCACAGGCCATTTTGTCCCTCTACTTACACAACTCTTTTATGCCATTTAATAGAATGTGGAATACAACTGTGACTACTACTAGTGCTACTACTATTAATATTTACACAAAGAGTATAAATGGCCATCTAATAAAAAGGTTTTTCTTTTTTAAGGTCTTAAAAATTCTGTAAATGCAAATTTGATATTTCAAATGGACAGAATATCTATTTTTGTCAGTGACTGCGGAGTATATGAGGTTGCTTTGTTTTAAATGTATCTGTAGGCAAAAGGCAAAACCATTTTGTTTTGTTTTTAACTGAGTGTGAAAGATTTAGGCTTCATGTACAGAAGACACTTTTGGCATTATTTTTGTCAAAGCTCCTAAACTCAACTCCATAAATGCCTCAATGTATCAATGTAGAACCTCAACCTCCCTCGCCTGAATGTGGAAGGATCACATCCAGGATTCTGCAACAGCTGGAGGTCCGCTAATTGCATATCCCAGACCTAAAAAGAACCTGAGTGGAATTCATAGTGAAGACATAGTTGTCTTCAAAACAGGTCAAGCAAAATCTTCCTTTAAAGACACCTGTTTCCTAGACAGGTGTCTAGCAGTGTATTTCCCCTCAATCTGGAAAATTTCATCTAACCTGTTGCACCTCCAATAAAGGAAAATCGAATGGTAAGCAGACAACTTAAACATAACCTGGCAGGTTTCAACCCATCCCTACTCAATACAGGTTCACATTCACTTTGCAACGTGGATAAAGTGAACCTGCATTCAGTTTGAATATCTAATTAAGTACAAGACAAATGTAAAAACAGGATTTTTTTCTTGCATGTAATTAGATGATTGAAGTGAGCATAAATTATGATATTAAATGTCGTTTTTTTTAACATGTTATACTTGCCTGCTCTGTGCAACTGTTTTGCACACAGCAGCCCTGATCCTCCTCTTCTCAGGTCCCCCACTGGCGCTTTTGGCCCTTTCCTCCTGCCGAGTGCCCCCATAGCAAGCAGCTTGCTAAGGAGCACCCGAGCAGGCTTCTTTCTGAGTTTCTGCTCTGTGTGTCCATTCACACACAGAACTGCTCGACCCTGTCAGGGCTGGGCTCAGCCCTTCCTTCTCTGAGCTGGCCACTCAGCTGTTGGCTAATTGCCACCTCCTATCTCTCCTATCTAGTGACTCCCCTGTTGATGATATCCTGCTCGTCAGTCCTGTTTACTTAAGCCATCCAGCTCAGATGATCTCTGCCTTTGCCTTTGTCACATCTCTAGAGACGCTCTCCTATGTTCGTGTTAAAGACTTGCTTGGCTGACATTCCTTTTGGCTTCAGATCCTGCTTGCTGTTCTACTACGTTGATCTCTGGCTCCCTGACGTTTTGGCTTGTCTGACTATCCGTTCTGGTTCCTGAACTTTGGCTATGTTTTGAATACGTTTACTCTATTTACCTTTTTTTATTATTATTAAACAAGTGTGATTTAACTGTACTTCTGTCTCGGTCTGATTCATGGTTTCTGACATTAGGCAAAGGCCATGAATTCAGAAGATGCAGTTAATCCACTTGTTGGCAATATTTTTTCCAGATTGGATGACCAAGATCCCCACATGGATCAGTTTGTCATGGCGTTACTGATGCTCCTGAGTCACACGGCTCACCTGGAATCTCCCACAGTGGCTACTCCGGTAGAACCTGTGTTGCAGGCCGACCCTGCTGTTGCCCCAATCTCTGTGCAGGCACCCACCTCGAGTATTACCTCTATAAGAAGTATGTCTGGTTTCACTTCGCTTCCCCAGCGATTTGCTGGTGATCCAGTTTAATGCACCCCTGCACTTGCGCTTCACACTACTCTCTGCGGATGAGAGAGCCCTTAGGAGGAGGAAAAAATTGTGCCTTTATTGTGGCCAGGCAGGTCACTTTTTGAAGTCTTGTCCTACCTGTCCAGGGAATGCCCGAACCTTGAGGTCCTGTCATAGACAGCCCTTAGGTGGCGTTGTTTCGTCTTGAGTCGTCCTTGGAGATAAAGGCTGAGTCGTCCATCGAGATACAGGCTCTAAATTGACTCTGGGGCTGCAGGCCTGCTCATTGATGCTGCCTTTGTATCAAAGCACTTGATTAACCACTTGAGATCCGCGCTATAGTAAAAAGACGTGTATAGCGCGGATCTCAATTTCCGGGACTACGTCTATTGACGTCGTCCCCTTTAAGAGTTCCCCGCGCGCTCCCGGGAGCGCGCATCGGGGAAAATCTGTGTTGGCCGTGTCCGCTGGACACAGCCAATCACAGATCGCTGTAAACGGCCAATCACAGCGGCCGTTTACAGCGCGATCGCCTCCTCCAATGGGTGATGATCTCAAATGTAAACAAATGAGATCATCACCCATTGCCGAACGTGTCTCCTCACACAGCGATAGCGTGTGAGGAGACCGAAGGTGTTTGTGAGTGTAAAAGTGACAGTAAACTGATAAAAAACCCACCTGTGCCCAGATCTACCCTGCCAGTGCCCAGATCTACCCTGCCAGTGCCCTGCCAGTGCCCAGATCTACCCTGCCAGTGCCCACCTGTGCCCACCTGTGCCCACCTGTGCCCACCTGTGGCCACCTGTGCCCACCTGTGCCCACCTGTGCCCACCTGTGCACCGCCAGTGCCCACCTGTGCACCGCCAGTGCTCCATCTGTGCACCACCAGTGCCCGCCAGTGCCCCGCCAGTGCCCGCCAGTGCCCGCCAGTGCCAGCCAGTGCCAGCCAGTGCCAATCGGTGCCCATCTGTACCAATCGGTGCCCATCTGTGCCTCAGCAGTGCCCATCTGTGCCGCCTAAGCAGTGCCCATCTGTGCCGCCTCAGCAGTGCCCATCTGTGCCACCTAAGCAGTGCCCATCTGTGCCGCCTAAGCAGTGCCCATCTGTGCCCATCTGCTGCCTTATCAGTGCACATCCGTGCAATAAATCAGTGCACATCTGTGCCGACCTATCAGTGCCCATCTGCAGACTCAGCAGTGCCCATCTGTGCCGACTCAGCAGTGCCCATCTCTGCCGCCTCAGCAGTGCCCATCTGCCGCCTCAGCAGTGCCCATCTGCCGCCTCAGCAGTGCCCATCTGCCACCTCAGCAGTGCACATCCGTGCAATAAATCAGTGCACATCCGTGCAATAAATCAGTGCACATCTGTGCCGACCCATCAGTGCCCATCTGCCGCCTCAGCAGTGCCCATCTGTGCCGCCTCAGCAGTGCCCATCTGTGCCGCCTCAGCAGTGCCCATCTGCCGCCTCAGCAGTGCCCATCTGCCGCCTCATCAGTGCACATCCGTGCAACAAATCTGCACATCTGTGCAATAAATCAGTGCACATCTGTGCCGACCCATCAGTGTCCATTTGTGCCACCTCAAAAGCGCCCATCTGTGCCACCTCAAAAACGCCCATCTGTGCCACCTCATCAGTGCCCATCAGTGCTACAATGGCTAAACGCGTCTTTTCCGCTGAGGAGGCGTACCAAATTATTTCCGCGGCCGACGAGAGCAACGGGGAGCTCTCCTCTTCCGATTCCTTTTCGGATTCGGATTCTGAAGACGTAACTTATGAGCCAGTCCTCAGCAGTGAAACACTGACTGATGAATCCGAGGAGGAAGATATCCGGCCCATCAAGCGAAGGCGTTCTAGTGAGGCAGTGCCGTCCACCAGCACCGCAGTGCCGTCCACCAGCACCGCAATGCCGTCCACCAGCACCGCAGTGCCCCAGCAAGAAAGGCCAAGTACCAGTGGGGTGTCATCTCAGCCCCAAAGGGTTAGGAGCCATGCTGGCCTTCCCTATGCCCTTCAGAACCCCTTGTGGCTTCCTCCTAATTCAGGAGAGGCCAATGTTCCCCCTTTCACCGCCCAGCCAGGAGTCCAGGTGGACACGGAGAATTTTAGCCCCATCGATTTTTTTAATTTAATTTTTACGGAGGACATGTTGGCGTCAATTGTGGCCCAGTGCAACCTGTATGCACAACAATTTATTTTTCAAAATCCGACCTCCTATTATGCCCGTCCCTACGAATGGAGAGACCTAACGGTGGAGGAGTTCAAGCTTTTTTTAGGCCTCACATTGAATATGGGACTCAACAAAAAAAAACAATTACGTACCTACTGGTCAACCCACCCCCTCCACCACTCACCGCTCTTCTCCGCGGTAATGCCCAGAACCAGGTATCAGATGATCCTGAGGTTCTTACATTTCAGTGACAATTCCCAATGCCTTCCACGAAATGATCCAAATTTTGACCGCCTTTACAAAATTCGACCAATACTAAACTATTTTTCTGAAATATTCCCCAAATTGTTTACCCCGGACCAACACATATGTGTGGATGAGTCCCTTATTAAATTTAGTGGCAGGCTTAGGATGAAGCAATTTATGCCCAGCAAAAGGGCCCGCTATGGGGTGAAGATCTACAAATTATGTGACCGAGCCACAGGGTACACATATTCCTTCAAGGTGTACGAAGGGAAGGACACCCAGCTACAGCCCCCTAATTGTCCGGATTATTTGGGATCCAGCGGAAAAATTGTTTGGGACCTCATATACCCCCTACTGGATAAAGGCTACCACCTCTATGTAGACAAGTTCTACACATCTCTGCCCCTGTTCCACAACCTTCACCGGAAGAAGACGCCAGCATGTGGCACTGTAAAAAAGAACCGTAAGGGCTTTCCTCAAAGTCTGGTGAACAAGAAGCTGCGGAAAGGAGAAACCGCAAGTCTAAGAAACAAGGAGGTTCTGGCAGTGAAGTGGAGGGACAGAAGGGATGTGTATATGTTGTCTTCTATCCACAACGATACCTTCGTAGAAATCCCCAGAAGGAATGGCCCCGTAAAGAAACCCAAATGTATTTCAGAGTATAATTTGTTCATGGGAGGAGTCGACTTCAACGACCAAATGATGGAACCATATCTGGTCTCAAGACGGACATATCATTGGTACAAAAAAGTAGTAATTTATTTTTTTCAATTGGCCATTTACAATTCATATGTAATTTACAGCAACGCCACCCAAAACCCCAAACGTTTCTTTGGCTACCAGGAGGAAGTTTTCACAGCCCTTATTTTCCCAAACGGCCCACCAGAAAATATCAGATCAGACGTTGTAAGTCGACTCTCCGAGCGCCACTTTCCGGATAAAATTCCCCCCACACCAGCAGGCAAAAGACGCCAAAAAAGATGTAAGGTGTGTACCAAAGCAGGAGTCAGAAGAGACACATCTTATTATTGTGCACAATGTCCTTCCCAACCAGGCCTCTGTATAGGCGACTGTTTTCGGCGTTACCATACTTCAATAAATTTTTAGTGAAGTATGGTAAACATAATCCTCAGTTCCTGCCTTCATACACCTTCACACCCCTTATGCCACTGCCTGCTCTGTAACGGACCCTGGCTTGTTATTTGACCACTCTTATGCCTGCCGATTCTGTACATACCGCTGCCTGATCTGGAACTGACCCTGGACTGTTATTCGACCACGCTTCTGCCTAACGATTCTGTACATACCTCTGCCTCATCTGGAACTGACCCTGGACTGTTATTCCACCATGCTTCTGTCTAACGATTCTGTATATATCTCTGCCTGATCTGGAACTGACCTTGGACTGTTTGACCACGATATTTGCCTGCCTCTTGGACTGATCTTGTATTCTGCAACTGGACTAGTGGGATTCAACACGGGGTCTCACATATGTGAGGGGCTCCAGTATAGTTTTTCTGGAAGAAGAAAACAATTTTCTTTGTTTTCTTATTCCTAGATTAGGGTCTGGAGACTCGGAGGCTTCAAAGAGATTTGGGAGGGAGAAGCCTCTACCCCTATCCCCATTCTGTCCTGAACAAGGCTCTACTTTTGTCTGCTGCCTGTAGGACTTACTGCCATCATGCCGCACTGACCACACCACAAGGACCTGCCTACTACCAGGACCAATATTTTTGGCACTGCTGACATCTCTGCACTAACCCTGGACTGTAATATGGACAGTATCCCTGCCTGCTGCCTGAAAAACTGTGTTCGCTGTTGCTGACCAAGTCCCTGCCTGCTGCCTGGACCAGTGATATCCTCCTGTGGACAACTGCGCTTCTAAAACCACAGGTAATCTTTTCTTTACCCTTTGCTCAGCATAATGTATTTGGGGGTGTAATTCTTGGTATGTGCAGGCTATGTGTCCCTGGAACGCCGACGGTGTTTCTTGCATGTTGCGCCTCTGAATTTGGTCAGGCTGTGTAAAAGTCTCACACATGTGGTATCGTTATACTCAGGAGGAGTAGTAGAACGTATTTTGGGGTGTTATTTTTGCTATGTAAATGCTATGCGTTGGAAATATCTTATAAACGGACAACTTTGTGTAAAAAAAAATGCGTTTTCATTTTTTTCCACATTTTCCGAAAACTTCTGGAAAAAAATGAACCATTGAAAAGACTCATTATGCCTCATAGATTATACGTTGGGGTGTTAGCTTTCCAAAATGGGGTCATTTTCTGGACGTTTCCATTGCCCTGGTGTTCCAGGGCCTTCAAAACTGTAATAGGTGGTTGAGAAATGAAATGTGTAATTTATGCTCCTAGAATGCCTGAAGGTGCTACTTCAAAATTAGGCCTCTGTATGTGGTCAGGCTGTGTAAAAGTCTCACACATTTGGTATCGTTATACTCAGGAGGAGTAGTAGAACGTATTTTGGGGTGTTATTTTTGCTATGTAAATGCTATGCGTTGGAAATATCTTATAAACGGACAACTTTGTGTAAAAAAAAATGCGTTTTCATTTTTTTCCACATTTTCCGAAAACTTCTGGAAAAAAATGAACCATTGAAAAGACTCATTATGCCTCATAGATTATACGTTGGGGTGTTAGCTTTCCAAAATGGGGTCATTTTCTGGACGTTTCCATTGCCCTGGTGTTCCAGGGCCTTCAAAACTGTAATAGGTGATTGAGAAATGAAATGTGTAATTTATGCTCTTAGAATGCCTGAAGGTGCTACTTCAAAATTAGGCCTCTGTATGTGGTCAGGCTGTGTAAAAGTCTCACACATGTGGTATCGTTATACTCAGGAGGAGTAGTAGAACGTATTTTGGGGTGTTATTTTTGCTATGTAAATGCTATGCGTTGGAAATATCTTATAAACGGACAACTTTGTGTAAAAAAAAATGCGTTTTCATTTTTTTCCACATTTTCCGAAAACTTCTGGAAAAAAATGAACCATTGAAAAGACTCATTATGCCTCATAGATTATACGTTGGGGTGTTAGCTTTCCAAAATGGGGTCATTTTCTGGACGTTTCCATTGCCCTGGTGTTCTAGGGCCTTCAAAACTGTAATAGGTGATTGAGAAATGAAATGTGTAATTTATGCTCTTAGAATGCCTGAAGGTGCTACTTCAAAATTAGGCCTCTGTATGTGGTCAGGCTGTGTAAAAGTCTCACACATGTGGTATCGTTATACTCAGGAGGAGTAGTAGAACGTATTTTGGGGTGTTATTTTTGCTATGTAAATGCTATGCGTTGGAAATATCTTATAAACGGACAACTTTGTGTAAAAAAAAATGCGTTTTCATTTTTTTCCACATTTTCCGAAAACTTCTGGAAAAAAATGAACCATTGAAAAGACTCATTATGCCTCATAGATTATACGTTGGGGTGTTAGCTTTCCAAAATGGGGTCATTTTCTGGACGTTTCCATTGCCCTGGTGTTCCAGGGCCTTCAAAACTGTAATAGGTGGTTGAGAAATGAAATGTGTAATTTATGCTCCTAGAATGCCTGAAGGTGCTACTTCAAAATTAGGCCTCTGTATGTGGTCAGGCTGTGTAAAAGTCTCACACATTTGGTATCGTTATACTCAGGAGGAGTAGTAGAACGTATTTTGGGGTGTTATTTTTGCTATGTAAATGCTATGCGTTGGAAATATCTTATAAACGGACAACTTTGTGTAAAAAAAATGCGTTTTCATTTTTTTCCACATTTTCCGAAAACTTCTGGAAAAAAATGAACCATTGAAAAGACTCATTATGCCTCATAGATTATACGTTGGGGTGTTAGCTTTCCAAAATGGGGTCATTTTCTGGACGTTTCCATTGCCCTGGTGTTCCAGGGCCTTCAAAACTGTAATAGGTGATTGAGAAATGAAATATGTAATTTATGCTCTTAGAATGCCTGAAGGTGCTACTTCAAAATTAGGCCTCTGTATGTGGTCAGGCTGTGTAAAAGTCTCACACATTTGGTATCGTTATACTCAGGAGGAGTAGTAGAACGTATTTTGGGGTGTTATTTTTGCTATGTAAATGCTATGCGTTGGAAATATCTTATAAACGGACAACTTTGTGTAAAAAAAAATGCGTTTTCATTTTTTTCCACATTTTCCGAAAACTTCTGGAAAAAAATGAACCATTGAAAAGACTCATTATGCCTCATAGATTATACGTTGGGGTGTTAGCTTTCCAAAATGGGGTCATTTTCTGGACGTTTCCATTGCCCTGGTGTTCCAGGGCCTTCAAAACTGTAATAGGTGGTTGAGAAATGAAATGTGTAATTTATGCTCCTAGAATGCCTGAAGGTGCTACTTCAAAATTAGGCCTCTGTATGTGGTCAGGCTGTGTAAAAGTCTCACACATTTGGTATCGTTATACTCAGGAGGAGTAGTAGAACGTATTTTGGGGTGTTATTTTTGCTATGTAAATGCTATGCGTTGGAAATATCTTATAAACGGACAACTTTGTGTAAAAAAAATGCGTTTTCATTTTTTTCCACATTTTCCGAAAACTTCTGGAAAAAAATGAACCATTGAAAAGACTCATTATGCCTCATAGATTATACGTTGGGGTGTTAGCTTTCCAAAATGGGGTCATTTTCTGGACGTTTCCATTGCCCTGGTGTTCCAGGGCCTTCAAAACTGTAATAGGTGATTGAGAAATGAAATATGTAATTTATGCTCTTAGAATGCCTGAAGGTGCTACTTCAAAATTAGGCCTCTGTATGTGGTCAGGCTGTGTAAAAGTCTCACACATTTGGTATCGTTATACTCAGGAGGAGTAGTAGAACGTATTTTGGGGTGTTATTTTTGCTATGTAAATGCTATGCGTTGGAAATATCTTATAAACGGACAACTTTGTGTAAAAAAAAATGCGTTTTCATTTTTTTCCACATTTTCCGAAAACTTCTGGAAAAAAATGAACCATTGAAAAGACTCATTATGCCTCATAGATTATACGTTGGGGTGTTAGCTTTCCAAAATGGGGTCATTTTCTGGACGTTTCCATTGCCCTGGTGTTCCAGGGCCTTCAAAACTGTAATAGGTGGTTGAGAAATGAAATGTGTAATTTATGCTCCTAGAATGCCTGAAGGTGCTACTTCAAAATTAGGCCTCTGTATGTGGTCAGGCTGTGTAAAAGTCTCACACATGTGGTATCGTTATACTCAGGAGGAGTAGAAGAATGTATTTTGGGGTGTTATTTGTGGTATGCACATTCCGTGTGGGAGAAATAAGCTATTACAATGAAAATTTTGTGAAAAAAAAAAAAATCGTAATTTTGCAAAGAATTATGGGAAAAAATGACAACTTAAAATAACTAACCATGCCTCTTACTAAATACATTGGAATGTCTACTTTCCAAAAAGGGGTCATTTGGGGGGCATTTGTACTTTCCTGGCTTGTTAGGGTCTCAAGAATGGAGATAGGCCTTAGTACATCAGATGTGATCTTTTTTTGCAAATCTTTATGATTTGCACCATAGCTTGTAGACTCTATAAATTTCACACAGATCATATAATATGCAAAAATTTGGGTTATTTTTACCAAAGATGTGTAGTAGTATAAATTGTGGCCAAAATTTATGAAGAAAAATTGCTAATTTGCTAAATTTTGTCACAGAAACGAAGAAAAATTCATTTTTTTTCAAAATTTTCGGTCTTTTTTCATTTATAGCGCAGAAAATAAAAAACAGAGAGGTGATCAAATACCACCAAAAGAAAGCTCTATTGGTATGAAGAAAAGGACAAAAAAATCATTTGGTTACAGTGTTGCATGACTGAGTAATTGTCATTCAAATTGTGAGAGCACTGAAAGCTGAAAATTGGTCTGGGACTGAGGGGGGTTTAAGTGCCCAGTAAGCATGTGGTTAAGCTGCAGTCCACGTGCCATTGTGGCTCTTGACGGGAGACCACTACAGCCTGCCCATGTGACTCATGCGACTGTTCCATTGTCCATGGCCATAGGGGCTTTTCACCATGAGATAATCCAATTCCAAGTTATTTCCTCACCTAAGTTTCTGCTGGTTATTGGTTATCCTTGGTTACGGAGGCACAACCCCTCCTTTGATTTGCACAGTGCTGATGTTCTCTCCTGGTTGCCACAATGCAGTAAGACATGTTTCCAGAAGGTAGCCAAGGTCCTGTGCACCTCTTCACTCTCCTCTCTGCCAGAGGAGTACCGCGATTTTAGTGATGCCTTTGACAAAGGTCAAGCCAGTAGTTTGCCTCCATACCAGTCGTATGATTGCACAATTGACCTTCAACCTGGTGCCATACCCCCTCGTGGCCAGGTTTACCCTTTGTCAGTCTAGGGCCATGGAGGAGTATGTTGCAGATGCACTTTCTCAAAGTTTCATCCGCAAATCCCTGTCTCCTGCTGGTGCTGGTTTCTTCTTTGTGAAGAAGAAGAGTGGTGAACTGAGACATTGTACTGATTATAGGGTTCTCAATCATTTCACGATTAAGAATGCGTATCCGATTCCATTGATTACAGAGTTATTTGACCACCTCAAGGGAGCAATGGTTTTCACGAAGCTTGATTTGAGAGGGGCATACAATCTCATGAGGATTAGGGAGGGCGACGAGTGGAAAACTGCGTTTAATACTAGAACAGGCCATTATGAGTACCTTGTAATGCCATTTAGCCTTTGTAAAGCTCCAGCAGTTTTCCAGGAATTTATTAACCATTTCCTCCAATTTCCTCATATTTTCCAAGTCCCTGGAGAGCTACCACACAGATGTCTGTTGTGTGCTTCAGAAACGAAGAGAGAACAACCTCTATTGTAAATTGGAGAAGTGTGAATTCCATCGTGAGCAGGTTAAATTCCAGGATTATGTCATTTCCACTGCTGGTTTTTCGATGGACCCAGAGAAACTTTTGGCAGTCCTACAGTGGACCCGACCCATGGGTTTACATCCTCTGCAGCGTTTTCTTGGTTTTGCCAACTATTATCGGAAGTTTATTCGTAACTTCTCAACTCTGGTCTAGCCCCTGACTGATGGTAACACACAGAGAGTTGGTCTCCGGAGTCCATTGGGGCTTGGGGACAGAGAGCTGTTAGTGAACATTTTAGCCCTGAAACAATGGAGACATCACCTCGAAGGTACCACTGTGCCGGTTCTCATTCTTACTGACCAGAAGAATCTCACATTCTTGTCTGAGGCTTAACGCCTCTCTCTCAGAAAGGCACGATGGGCTATTTTCTTGTCAAGTTTCAATTACATGGTCTCATTCTTATCCGGTACTAAGAATGTAAGGGCTGACGCCTTGTCACAACAATTTTCCTCCACTTCCATGATGGAGTTGTTTACAGTTCCTGTGATTCCTCCTGATCGTATTCTGGCTATGGTTCGCACCAGTCTCACTTCTCCTTTGGGTGCCAAAATTCTTTCCGCTTAGGTCCATGCTCCTCCTGAGAAACCTTGTGACCGCTGCTTTGACCCAGAGAGTCTCCGTACTGCCGTGCTCCAGACTTACAATTCTCCCAAGCTTGCTGGCCACCCTGGGAGGAATCAACTCTTTTGGGCCATTTTCCAACAATTCTGGTGGCCTAGTCTATGTCCTGATGTAACCGCCTTCATAGTTGCCTGTTCCATGTGTGCTCAGAGTAAGACTCCACGGCACCTTCCAGTGGGCCTCCTACAACCCATACCCAATGGAGAGTGACCCTCGACTCACCTGTCTATGGATTTCATTGTGGATTTACCCAACTCCCAGGGCAACACAGTTATCCTTATGGTGGTTGACCAGTTCTCGAAAACGTGTCATTGTATTCCACTTACGAAGCTGTCCACTTCTAAGAAACTGGCTTCCATTTTTTGCTCGGGAGGTGTTTCCCTTACATGGGCTACCCAAGGTTATTGTCTTGGACAGGGGAAGTCAGTTTGTGTCCCAGTTCTGGTGATTCTTTTGTGCACAGTTGGGAATTCAGATTGCTTTCTCCTCTGTGTATCACCCACAGTCTAATGGGGCCGCAGAACAAGCCAATCAGTCCTTGGAGTAGTTCCTATGTTGCTATATTTCTGATCATCATAACCACTGGTCAGACCTCTTACCATGAGTGGAGCTTGCTCACAATAGGGCCTTGAATTCTTCTTCCTGATTGTCCCCATTTATGGCAAACTATGGTTTCTAACCTTCCATGTTGCCCGACTCATTTGTTCCCACAGATTATTCCTGCATTAGAGGAGCATCTGTGTGGTCTTGGGCACAAGTCCAGGAGGCTTTGCGACATGCTAATGATAGGTACAGACTCTATGTTTACCGGAGATGCTTGCTGACACCTTCCTACCAGGCTGGGGACAGGGTCTGGCTGTCATCTTGCAACCTCTGACTTCATTTTCCCTCTCTGAAGTTCGCACCTCGGTTTATTGGGCCTTTCCATATTCTCCACAGGATTAACCCTGTGGCATACGCATTAGACCTTCCTTCTACTATGCATATCTCAAATGGATTTCATGTCTCCTTATTAAAACCTTTGGTCTGCAAAAGCTTTACCACCTTGGTGCCACCCTGTACAGGTCGAGAACCATAAGGAGTATGAAGTGCAGTCCATTGTTGACTCCCATAGGTTCCATGGGCACAAACAGTACCTGGTACATTGGAGAGGAACTCTCTTGGGCCTCATCCTCTGATGTACATGCCCCTGTCCTCCTCCGTCATTTCCGTAGATGTTTTCCCCTCAAGCCTGGTGGTCCTCTAAGGGGGAGGGGTCATTGAGGAGGGAGTACTGTCAGGACTGGGCTCAGCACTTCCTTCTCTGAGCTGTTGGCTAATTGCCAACTCCTTTTCACAGAAACTCACCTGTTGATGATATCCTTCTCATCAGCCCTGCTTGGCTGACATTACTTCTGGCTCCAGATCCTGCTTGCTGTTCTACTAAGCTAATCTCTGGCTCCCTGACATTTTGGCTTGTCTGAATATCCATTCTGGTTCCTGAACTCTGCGGGAGGAGGGAGAGATCTGGCAGAGTCGAGGCTCCCGTGCACAGCACTGAAGAAAGATTGGGCTCAGGTAAGTATTAGTGGGCTAATACTTACCTAAAAAAAAAACCTTCAGCCTTTACAACCACTTTAACCTCAATGAGTTTTAACTTTGCTAAGTAAACTGTCTCTACTTCTTAAGGCAGTAATAAACCCAAAAGAAAACTTTTTTATATTGCAGCTTACCAACTCTCAGACGTAATGGCTGTATTTGTTTCTTTTTTAGGCTTTCTTTCTTCTATTTTCATCTGATAAGCCAGCCAACAAGTCTGTTGTTTTCCAAAAGCACAAGCTCTCCAATAGAAATGTATCAGTTTACATGGATGAGACAAACAACTTAACACTGGCAGGGGTGATTAAAATTATGAGTTTTTATTTATTCATGCAAAATCTTTACCCCCAAAAAAATGTTTTCTGTAACTGATTTTAAAGTGTGAGCTGGAGTTTGGCTTTAATCTGCTAGTGTATCCAAATATGCTAGTGCATTTAACATTACCCCCCCCCCCCCAGACTGACAATGCTGCTGCCTCCTGTGCATCCTGTGTTTGCTCATCCAGAACTGTGTTTCACTAATACAGGAGGTTTGTTACTGGCCAGATCACCAAGGGAGAAAACATGGAAGAAAACCAAAGAGGAGCTACATTGAACTAGCTTTAGAAAACATTTCCTTCAGGATGCAAGTTATCCAAGTTATTCATTTGTAACCAAAATTCAGCAAATAAACTAGAGGGGTAAATGAGTGCAGGGAAACATAAAAACTCTTGATATTCTTATTTGTTGGTCTGTAAAGTTAAAGATAGGTGTGACTGTAATTTTTACAATAATTGTTTGATCCCTTTGTACAAAAGAGTGTCATTATTCAAGCATGCCTAAGGCAGCATGATATCTACATAAAGTCATGGCAATAACTAATCAAATTTAGCAAATTTTGTTGTTGATAAATGCTATATACACTTAGATTCATTAAAATAGTAGTAGCTGGTCATAATATAGTTAGTAGCAATTTCAAATTTCCTCAAGTGGTAAAAATGGATGTGACAATTTGTTCAGGTGGCATGTAAATTACTAGATTTATTAAGAGTGCTTTCTAAAAGACTAATCCTAAAACATAGTGGCAGATGTAATAAAGACAAGCCTGATTTCCTCAAGACAGATCACAATGGGCAGCATAGCTTGGTCATCTAATGAGCCTACGTGCTCAAATGTTACAGGGGGCACCATGTGTATGTTATGTGTTCATGACTAGAATGAAATAAAATAACAAATAATAATTAGTTACTAAGGATACTTCTGATGGCCCTCATCATGGACGAATGTGTTAAACACATTGAGTTGGACAGAGCAAATTGGAGTGGAAATAAGTAGCATGGCAGAATGTTTGGATACATTTCAAGCAGCAGATTGATTTGAAAACATTTAGAAATTGTCTAGACCCACAGATCATTCCAAGTGTATGTTGTGCCATGTAAATCTATAAAATATCCAGATACTTTACCTCCTAATATTTCTTATGTTGGGTATGCTTAAAACTCTGTAAAATAGAAATACACGTGAAGATAATACTATAATAATATATAAATAAATATGTAATAAAAATCACAGATGCATGAAGTTATGTGAGATATAGTGACTGAGAACAGAAATTCATGGTCAAGGCTGTGTAGTTCCTGGTGTATGGGTGGTTGTCGCTACACATAGGGTTTACGTGCACAGTTGAGAAGAGGTGGGGTATTTATTCTCAATTCATGTTGGAATTAATTTTTTAATTTGTTAGTTTCCATGCATAGTTCAAGTGAATTAGGAAAGCAAATAGACCACTAAAATATACACAACCGAGTACTTACGTGGTTGATTGTAAAAAACAGACCAGGAGGAAAATTAACAAAGGGGCTGAGGTCAGGAATAGTCCCCAGAAATTAGTCAATTGTTGTAGAAACAGTAGGCTTTGAACCTGATTGGAGGTCAAGAGTCAGGTGGTAGGGAGCCTAAAGCCGCGTACACACGATCGAATTGTATGACGTACTTAGTCCGTTGAAACACATTTCAACAGACAATCCGCTCGTGTGTGGGCTTCAGCTGACTTTTTCAGCGTGCAGTCCGGAGTACTAAGAATTTCGGTTTGCACAACAATCTTTCCGTCGTACTTTGGTTTCAGCGGACAATACGGTCATCAGTATGCTAGTCTGACGGACTAAGAATGGCGCATGCCCAGAAAGGATTTACAGGGTGGAAGCGCTCTGTCTTGTAAAACTAGTGTTCGTATTGAAGCTAGCATATTCGTCATGCTGCTAATTTTGTGATCTTTTAATATAGCACATTCTTTTCTTCTTCATAATGCGAGAAAAGTGAAGTTGCTTTGCTGCTTATATTCACACAGAGTTATCACAAATGTCTTTATTCATCCTCATCTTATGATTAATATTCCAATTCGAGAATAAATAAAAAAAAAAATAACGGACGAATTAAGCTGAAGTCTGAAAAGCGCGAATCGTCTCTAACCAAACTTCCACTAACGCAAAGTCAGCAGAAGGAGCCCAAAGGGTGCTTTGCTGTGTCTTGGACTTCCTATTTCTAGTCTCGTTGTACGTGCTGTACGTCATCGCACAAGCTTTCGTCGGACTGTTTGGTATCCGTGTGTGGTCAAGTCCGTTTAGTAGAAAGTACGCCGGATTGTCCGTAGGATTGTATGACAGACTAAGTACGTCATACAATTCGATCGTGTGTACGCGGCATTAGGGATAAAATCTTCAGTTGCTACTGTGGGTTCTTTCCAGAAAATGGATGAGAGGAGAAAGTTCACCCTCTTGCCCCCCCCCCCCCCCCCCACCATTTACTGTTTCACAACAAATTTCGATTTAAATGTAATTGTCATGGAAGCTTAATGCGTTAGAGGATCTTTGGCATCTGGAAAAGAGATCTGATGAAAATTAGTTTGTTACACAGCAGAGGACCTATCTAGTGGTATGGTGCCCCCCCCCCCCCCCATTGGCGTTGTTGTTTAATGGGGGCTTAATTCCTTGGAACATAGGAAAATAGGACTTTTTACTTGCCCATACAATCCATTTCTTGGAGTACAGTATGGAACACAGGATTTTTAGTCATTATCATAAGGTGATATGCAACTACCCTCAGGTAATTGGACTGGAAAACAGAGAAGTCTGCAAGGGCATTCCCTTATATGGTATGATCCTTCTTACTCCCAGTTAGTCTCAGTTTTGTAACAAACAAAAGAGATCATGAGCATCAGAGGGGCCCTAAACATTTACTTAAAACAGAACTTAAAAAAATGTTTAAATAGAAAGCCAGGTGGCAGCCTTGCAAATCTGTGAGAAACAAATGCCTGATGATGACAATCCCATGAAGCACTAACATATCTGGTAACAGTGTGTGCCTTAACAATGTAGGGAAGAACTTCCATCCTTCAAACCAACAATAATTTGTCTGATCCACCATGAAATGGTGGAGCCAATAGCAGAGAGACCCCTGAAGGAAACCACAAGAAGTACAGAGTGGGAATTTGATTGGCCAAAAAAAGGCAGTAACTGACAGGTAAACTCTCACAAGTATACTATGCCAAGTGAAGAGAAATTTCCATTAGATGTTAAGAAGGAAGGAAGGAAGAACAATATCCTGGTTAAGGAGGAACGAAGAGACCACCATCAGGGGGAAGGATGCTTTAGGCCTCAAGACAATCTTGTCTTTGTGCAACACTAACAATGGCTTTTTAACCCTTTGGTGCTGGCCGACCTGGCCCGTTAAAGGGTTTCATATGCCGGGGGCAGGCGGGGTTACAGTGGTCCATCCATCCATGTGAGCGAGTGGTGCCCCGGGACTAGGAGAATGATTCCATTGGGAGAAAGACCCAGGCTGGGTAAAAGCTAAAAGCACTGTTTGATCCCCTGTAACGGGAATCATCTAGAGCTGGTAAGCAGAAAATCTTACTATTGGTGGCGGCATGTTCACATGAGGTGATTAATGGCGGTTTTATCATCAGGAATCATCAAGGCTCATAGCTAGAATAACTGGCGGATTCCTATAGGAATGTTATGCTTCTATATCTGATGGACTGATTTATACAATTGTTTTTAATTTAGCGAGATTCTATTATCTTTTATTATGTCTATTCAAATATTGTGCAGAGATGCTCAGTGCATTTATGTTGTAGACCCTTCTGTCAGTGTACTGTTTAACCACTTGCCAACCATCTGCAGTACATATACGTCAGTATAATGCCACGTACACAGGATCCAGACTTTCCAGCAGACTAGGTTCGACGGGATCAGTCTGTCGGACAATCCGATCGTGTGTGGGCTAGTCCGATCTTTTTTTGGAAAAAAAAATCAAACGGACCTAGAAATAGAACATGTTTCAAATCTATCCAACTGACTCAATTCTGACAGACTAAAAATCGGAAAACCGTTCGTCTGTGTGCAAGTCCAACGGACCAAATACGACACAAGGACAGCTATTGGCTACTAGCTATTGAACTTCCTTGTTTATTCCCTGTTTACGTCATCACGTTCAAAACTAATGGACTTTTGAATGGACTTAGTCTGTTCGTGTGTGGCCAAGTCCGTTTGTTCGGAAAGTCCGTCGGACCTCTGCCGAAAGTCCTTCGGAAAGACCGTCGGACCTAGTCTGCCCGAAAGTCCGGTCGTGTGTACACGGCATAAGTGTCAAAAGTGTCAGTTAGGTGTCAGATTTGTCCAGCGCAATGTCACAGCCCCGCTAAAAATCTCTAATCGCCGCCATTACTAGTAAAAAAATAAAATAAAAATGCCATAAACCTATCCTCTAGTTTGTACATGCTATAACTTTTGTGCAGACCAATTAATATACACTTATTGGAATTTTTTTTTACCAAAAATATGTAGCAGAATACATATTGGCCTAAATTGATGAAGAAATTAGATTTTTTTTTAAGAATGTTAGTGGATATGTTTTATAGCAGAAAGTAAAAAATATTTCTGTTTTTTCAAAATTGTCCCTCTTTTTTTGTTTCTAGTGCAAAAATAAAAACCGCAGAGGCGATCAAATAATTCCAAAAGAAAGCTGTATTTGTGGGGAAAAAAGGACAACGATTTTGTTTGGGTACAAAGTCGCGTGACCGCGCAATTGTCAGCTAAAATAACACAGTGCCGTATCGCCAGGGCTGAAGTGGTTAATGAGACCACAGGCTACCAAAAATTGGGGACACCAAAAATGTATTTCAGGATTCGAATTTGGTGTCTTGGTTCACAGACGGCATACCACTATACAGTGTACTTCTTGGGGCATTTTAAACTCACCAAGCACAAAATTGCTTTTTTTTTTACTTGTTTTACATGATGTTTGTTTAATTGTATGATCCTTTTTAATTATATTATTATATATACACAGAAGGATAACATGTGTTTGTAAAAATCTGCAGGATCGTGAAAATTGATGTTTTTCTTTCAAAGGTCTTATTGTCTTAGGGGAAAAAAACAGTCCATACTCACATAGGTATAGATTTATGTATTTTTCTCTCTTGAGACAGTCCAGTAATGTAGGTAAATCATGGTATTCCCATGACCACATGATTATTAGGCTTTCCCAGTAGAGATGTGCATAGTGTATGGAGACCTCCCTCATTGTCCTCGAACATTTTAGTAGTCTCAAACTGAGGGTCCAAAGAGCCTTGAGGGATGTTAAGCGTAATTAGCAGTGTTCAACCCATACTAGAGGGACACTTTGTTATAGTGTACATGTATACCTTTCATCTCTACTTACAGTGTAGTAATAACTATTTTTTGTACCAATTAAGACCAAGCGGGTATAAGAAGATGATTACCAAGAGAGTTAACTATTTCATTACAGAAAAATAAATAGCAAAATATTCTATTTACTTTCATATAAATGTTGCAATGATGATGTATAAAACGTTAGCTCTAGGAAAAACTTCTTCTTGAACATAGTAATTAATCCTTTCAATTTATCATCCAAAATTTAGTTTATTTTAGGGTCATCATTGAATCCGTGAGGGTGGCAAAACTTGATGATGGTTAAAACTGAACTCCAGGCAGATACAAAAGAAACAAATGAACAAAGATCTGCAGTCATTATTTACCATTGAATGTATTTTTACTCAAGTTGCAAGCAGAGCTAGTACTTGCATTTGACCTGGTATTAGTCCTTTGCTGTCCCTGTAAAGCAAGCTGGAGTGTGAGAGGGAGTAGCGCAAGGATCCAATCAGCTTTTGGGCTGACAAGAACCATGATGATAGGATGAGAAAGCAGAGTGACAGAGATGAGCTCATCATTCTGCTGCCTCTACTTTTAGGCTGCATTCAGACCTGAGCATATCATTTTCAGATGTTTTTTTGGGCATTTTTAGGGCGTTTTTGCACAGGTGTTTTGAGGTCCAAAGATCACCAATGTAAAAAACAGTAAAACACCTGTAATCTGCCTAAAAAGGAGCTTGTGTTCTTTTTAGAGCTTCAGGCGTTTTGCTTTAGGAGCCAAAATGCTCAGATGTGAACAGGGGCCATTTAAATGAATGGGATTTTGCTTGTTGGGTATTTTGGAACTTTTGAGGTGAGCATTTTACAAGCGTTTTACGAGCTGAAAATGCTCTGGTGTGAATGGGACCTTACTGTCAAGTCACAACCTGCAGCTGGTCCAGGATGACCTGTGCTTAGAGGAAATGGTTTAAATGATCCCGGCCATCAGAATGAGGACATGTATCGGTAAAGCAGGGAGGAATATCTTTGGTTTGAGGGTAAATATTGTAGCAAAAGCTCGTTTTGTCATTTTTTTTTCTCTTAATGGGCTATTTGTGTTTATCTTATTTGTGGCTGAAGTTCTGCTTATGCTGAATACACACCAGTTTGATTTTCTTCAGATCGAATTTTTAAAATGTGTTAATTTTACATATAACTATGCCGTACTAGATCCTGCCAGATTAGATATTAAAGTCATTGTAAAGTATCGTTTTTCTTTTTTGTTAAAAATAAGAAACATGTTAAACTTACCTGCCTTGTGTAGTAGGTTTGCACAGAGCAGCGCGGATCCTTCTTTTCTGGGGTCCCTCTTTGGCTCCCCTGGTCCCTCCCCTTCTGATGAGTGCCCCCACAGTAAGCAGCTGTGCACCCGACCTGGGCACCTGAGCTGAGCTGCAGCTTTGTGTATCCATTCAGACACAGACCAGCGGCCAGCCCCACCCCTTCTCGCTTCATTGACTGACTGACTTTGATTGTAAGCAGTGGGAACCAATGGCGCCACGCTGCTGTTTCAGCCAATGAGGAGGGGCATCCCGGTAGACAATCCTACAACATCGCTGGATAGCGATGGGGCTCAGATAAGTATTAGGAGGGCTGAGAATGCATTAAGATAAAAAAACCTTCTGACTTTAACCACTTGTGTACTGGGCCCCTACACCCCCCTCCCGCCCCAGACCAATTTGCAGCTTTTAGCGCTGCCACTCTTTGAATGACAATTGCGCGGTCATACAACACTGTACCCAAATTTAATTTTTATCATTTTTTTCCCACAAATAGAGCTTTCTATTGGTGGTATTTGATCACCTCTTGGTTTTTGTTTTTCTGTTAAAAAAATGAAAAATCCATAATTTAAAAAAAATAAATACAAAACCGTTTTATATTATGTTAATACATTTTGCAAACAGGTAATTTTTCTCCTTCATTGATGTACACTGATGAGGCTACACTGATGGGCACTGATAGGCTGCACTGATGGGCATCGATAGGCTGCACTAATAGGCGGCACTGGAAGGCACTGATAAGATGGCACTGGTGGGCACTGATAGGTTGCATTGGTGGGCCCTGATGGGTGGCACTGATGGATGGCACTGAACGGCGGCACTGAAGGGCACTGAGAGCTGGCACTGATGGGCACTGATAGGTGCCAGCTATGGGCACTGATGGGTGGCAGTGATGGGCACTGATTGGCAAAGGTAGGTGACACTGACAGGCAACACTGCTAGGTGGCACTGATGAGGCATTGATTGGCACCACTGGTGGGCATTGATAGGTGACACTGTTTGCTGGCACTTATGCACTGGTGGGCAGTGATTCGTGGCACTGTGTGGGCACTGGCAGGTGGTACTGGCAGGTGGCACTGGTGGCACAGATGAGGCAACTTTGTCTCTTCCTCTTCATACTGTCAGCTTAAGGCCCCTTTCACACTAACATCCCGTTCAGGCCCGCCTGTCAGTTTTTCAGGCGGACCTGAACGGGTGCTCCATAGAGCTCTATGGAGCGTCGGATGTCAGCGGTGACATGTCCGCTGACATCCGACCCGCTCCGATCCGAAAAAGTGTGACGGAGGAAAAAGCTATTTTTCCATCCATCTGCGGATCGGATCGGATGACGACGGGCACTGCGGTCCGTCGTCATCCGATCTCCCATAGGGGAGAGCGGCGCTGTGACAGGTCCGTCCCTGCACAGTGTGCAGAGACAGACCTGTCATCTCCCTGCTCAGCGGGGATCGGCGGAGTGATCCCCGCTGAGCAAACGGATATCCACGGGGCGGATCAGAACTGATCCGCCCCGTGTGAAAGGACCCTAAGGAGAAAGAAAATACTTCTAATCTTTTGTTTACATCATCACTTGATCTGACAGCTGATCACATGGTAAGGGGGTGGGATTTGTGATCACCTGAGTCACACTGTCTCAGTGATCACAGCGTGCGCCGAGTGTGCCCTGCAGGGGGTGTGCAGGGAGCGCACAAAGGGGAGGACGTCTATTGACGGCCTCCTGGCAAAGTAGATCTGAAGAAGGTAATTACACATATAGTATGTTTAGGTAGGCCCCCACACTACATAGTTATTGTCAAGATTTACTGTAATATTATAAATGTAATGTAATATTATAAAGGAAGATATAAGGCTTTACAAGGCTTGTCTTGTAAAGGTAGCTGTGAACCACATTTAATACAAATCTGTGTTTTGCACATGTAAGCTGCCTCCATTAATTTCTATTTTCTTTGCTGCCCAACCATTCTGTGTAGTTGTCAGGAAAAAAAAGATAATACACAATATGTTTGAGTTTGAAGGAACATGTAACATCACTGGTGACTGGCCCAGGGGCTGGGAGACAATCAGTCCTGTATAAGCACCAGCTAAAAATTTGATACAATGGATTGGCATACCTAAATCCATCCCCTGCTTAGCAGGCATTATTATACAGGATTTCTACAGAATGCAACTTTTACCCTTTTTTAATCTCTACAATAAACTTGCTCACTACACTATGATCAGACTGGCCTCCTTCTCTCTTTTCTGTCAATAGCTTGTGCAGCACTTTACAAAATAAAGGGAGACAGCACAATACAGATCAAGACAAGAGGGTTAGGAGGGTCTGGCTTGTAAAAGTCCACAATCCAAAGAGAAATGGAAGTGATACAACATGTAGTAACTATGTCAGGGGGGAGTTGTTTGAGATTAAAATATTCAGTTAATAGCTAGAGATGGGATAGTCTTTCCTGAAGATGTGAGTTTTCAGAGATTGCCTAAAGGCAGATAGAATAGCAGACAACCATACAGGTTGGGGTAAGAAGTTCCAGAAGTTGAGAGGGGCTCTTTAGAAGTACTGGATGTGAGCATGGGAGGAAGTGACAAGGAGCTAGAGAGCAAGAAGTCTTGGAAAGAGTGACATGGATGGTTTGGTTGATATTTTGAGATGAGGACTGTGAGGTAGCCAACGGTAGAGCTGTGAATGGCTTTTTAAGCTGTTGTTAATAATTTTAATTTTATTTGCTGGGTAATTGGAAGCCAATGATAGTAAGTTGGATGATTCTGGCAGCAGCATTTATGAGAGACTGTAGAAAGGGTAGCCTGTGTAAAGGTAGGCCAACAAAAGGGGAGTTGAAGCAGCCAAAGCAAGAAAAAACAAGAGAAAGAATTAATAGTTTGGTGATGTTATTTATGAGAAGGGTTTAGAAAGGTTATGGAGGTGAAGGCGACACAGTGAGAGCCAGTTCACACAGGGGCAATACGACTTCCAACGTGACTTTTGGAGGCAACTTGGACACGACTTACAATACGACTTTAAGTCGCCCTAGGCCAGGCGACTTTGGCCGTGGCCAATCAGAGAATGAGCTCTCAAGGTGGAACTCCACGCCAAATAAAAAAAAAACGGCATGGGTCCCCCCTCCGGGAGCATACCAGGCCCTTAGTTCTGGTATGGATTTTAAGGGGAACCCCCTGCGCTGAAAAAACGGCATGAGGGTCCCCGCCAGACCCTTATCCGAGCACAAAGCCTGGCCAGTCAGGAAGGGGGTGGGGACGAGCGAGCACCCCCCTGAGCCATATCAGGTTGCTTGCCTTCAACATGGAGGGGTGCTTTGGGGAAGAGGAAAGAAGGAAGAAGGACGGAGGAGACTGGGCTCCTCCGCTAGTAAAAGAGCTCCAAGAAGACAGCGCAGGAGCCCGGGAGAAGACGCTGGAGAGCGGGAGAAGAGGCCGGACACAGGGAGAGGAGGCCGAACAGAGCGGAGAGGTCGGAAGAAGACCCCCCGACGTCGGAAGAAGACCCCCGGAGCTGATTAATAAATTACTTTTAAAACTTGTGTTTTTTATTGACACTTTTTCCCCAGGGGAATGGGTAGGGGTACGATGTACCCCTTACTCATTCACATAGGGTGGGGGGGCCGGCATTTGGGGGCCTCTTATTAAAGGTGGCTCCCGGATTCCGATAAGCCCCCCGCCCGCAGACCCCGACAACCAATGGCCAGGGTTGTCAGGAAGAGGCCCTTGTCCTCATCAACATGGGGACAAGGTGCTTTGGGGTGGGGGGGCCGTACGGCCCCCATTTTCCCCAAAGCACCCCCCCATGTTGGGGGCACGTGGCCTGGTACGGCTTGGGGGGGGGGGGGGCACTCGCTCGTCCCCACCCCCTTCCTGACCGGCCAGGCTTCATGCTTGGATAAGGGTCTGGTATGGACCTTGGGCCTGGTATGCTCCCAGAGGGGAAACCCACGTCGAATTTATTAAATAAATTTGGCATGGAGTTGCCTCTCGAGAGCTAAATTATTCTGTGAGAGTCACATCAATATAGATGGAGATCCGACTTGGAGGCAGCTTCCATTGAAATCAATGGGTACCAGTCGCCTAGAAGTCGGATAGAAGTAGTACAGGAACCTTTTCTGAAGTCGGAGCGACTTCAGTAGTGTGCATTAAGACAGCTCTCATTCACTTACATAGATTTTTACATGTAGCGCGGCTTGAGGCGACTAGGGGCGACCTGAAGTCGGATCCTGAGTTGCCCCTGTGTGAAC
>NW_027507764.1:443140042-443212542 GCF_037356315.1 Lithobates pipiens
ATCACCCAATTAAAAAAATAAAATACATTTATTGCATTTAAGTGTGGCTCATTTTTAAAAAAAAATCAAATGCATTTTTTGCTGCAAATACGGGTGCATTTATTATTATGTATTATTATTTATTTATTTTTTGGCAAAATATGGACTTCACTTTTTCAATGCACAGGGTAAATGCATTCCATTTATCCATTTCTTTAATTTCATTGGAACATAAGCTGAAACTCCTTATTTTGTAACATAACGCAACCATCAAGTAGGAATACAGAAACTCTAAATTATGTTTAAATGTTTTTGCCAGTGTGAATTTGCTACAATTGGTTGTTAGTTTTTTTGGCTGGTTTGATCACAACTTGATGGTGATGAATGTTGAATCTGGCAAAAGTTACCATCTTCTGTGAGCCTGCCATAATGCATATTTATTTTCATCAGAGTGGTTACTAATCATACTTTCCAGAAAAGCACACACAAAACAAAATTCCAGCCTGCTTATTAGATAAAAAATGAGCTTTGGTGAAAAGTGAATTAAATGACACCTCAACAGGTGTTTGTGTTACGTCGACAATACAGCCTATAGAATTTAATCTTTGGCCCCTCCTTCATCAATAACCGGACAGGTGTCTCTTGAAATGTGTTCCAATGTCATTTTAATGAGAAAGCCTTTGTGTCCCGTTACTATGCACTGATCTTTTTTGGGTCTACCTGAAAGTGAATTATCAATGACAGCCTCTTTTTTTTTTTAAGAATCACTGGTTTAACACTAATTTCTAATCAGATCCTACAGAAAGGAACAGCCCGCATGGCAGCTGTACTTTTCCCAGGGTTAATTACCTTTCACTGCTCTCTACTAATGAGTCAGCTGTTCCTGTCATTACACAGCTACACTGTGTTCATCTGTAGCTTTTGCTGTGGACAAACATGGTCGCTATATCTCTGTTTACATATTGTGGATGTTTGTAGTGTTAGGATTTTTCAGAGTTACCAGACTGTGCATGTGCTTTTTTTTATTTTCAAAACTTTATACTATAGTGTGCGTCACACTCACATTTGTTTAAATATAAATATTATGTGCAACAGTTTTATATCAGACTCCGTTTGTTTTAGTTAAATGTTTCGCAAGCTGTTAGACATATTCATTTTTTCTCACTTGCTTCGTTTTTTATTTTTTTACATTTTTTTTTTTTAAATAAATGTGAAAGAGATCTGCTGATTGTAGATAAGTTTTAGTGATCTGTTGCAGTATATTACGCACAATGGTGTATTGCAGTGCCATTCAATGGCAACCTAATGCACTAAAACAAAACAGCCGCTATGCACAGTGTATGACAATGCATGGTAACTCACTATTATGTATTCTGGTACTCTGCATCAGAAAAATGACGCATATAAAATAAATACACTCGTGCCAGTGATACCTCAGCGCAGTTAATTCATGGAGGACATTTATGGTTTGTTTAAAACATCCCAGCTATGTTTAGGAACACCCAGCTAATTAGGAACACCCAGCTATGTTTAGGACACAGCAGGGTTGATTTTCTAATAGCAAATAGGCTATTCACTTAGTTTAGTGAATGGGTGAAAATTTGCTTTGCAAATAGGGATGAGCCGAACACCCCGGTTTGGTTCGTACCAGAACCTTCAAACGGACCTAAAATTCATACGAACTTTAGAACCCTATTAAAGTCTATGGGACTCGAACGTTCGAAATCAAAAGTGCTAATTTTAAAGGCTAATATGCAAGCTATGCAACAGACAACACTAGCAATAAGGGGTATCTTCAGGTGTATACTGTGCTGGAGGCACACAACAGCCACTTTAACTCCTGCAGATGCCTGTATTAGAGAACTCCAGCAATAAAGGTTAGATACAGGTGTATACTGTGCTGCACTGGAGGCACACAACACCTACTAACTCCTGCAGATGGCTGTATTAGAGAGCAACAGCAATAAAGGGTAGATACAGGTGTATACTGCACTGGAGAAACACAACACCCACTAACTCCTGCAGATGGCTGTATTAGAGAGCAACAGCAATAAAGGGTAGATACAGGTGTATACTGAGCTGGAGGCACACAACACCCACTAACTCCTGCAGATGGCTGAGAAAAGCACACACTGTCCCTGCCTATTTTGCTCTTTCCCTGCACGCCGGAACATATTACACAAGGCCACCGTGCTGGTGGCCTTATATAGTGTGGGGCGTGTACTAAATCCCCTGAGCTATAATTGGCCACAGGCATCCTGCCTGTGGCCAATTATGGCTCTCCTCGCTGTCGGCGCTGTGATTGGCCAAGCATGCGGGGTCACAGTAGATGCTTGGCCAATCATGAGCCAGCAATGCACTGCGATGGCGTAGTGCATTGTGGACCGTTCGTGCCACACGAATTTGGTGCGAACGGTCCACAAAGTTCTGAATTCGATGAACAGACGAGGGGCCGATGTTCGAGTCGAACATGCGTTCGAATTAAACACCGAGCACATCCCTATTTGCAAAGGACTCCCAATCACATAAAAGGAAATAGAAAAGAACTGTATTTTTGCTTTCACATGACTTGATGATTGAGGTCAACAGAGCTTTCACTTTATTCTCTAAGCTAAAGGAAAATTCCCTTGCAAAGGATCAGTGACCAAAATCCACACCAGGGTCTGGTATGGATTTTTCTTAACATTTTGGTGTGGGGTTCGCCTTAAAATACCATACCATAGCAATAGCAAATAGGCTATTCACTTTGCAGGGGAAATTTCTCTTAGTTTAGTGAATGTGGTGAAAATTTAATTTGCAAATAACTCCCAATCACATGCAAGGAAATAAAAAAAACTTATTTTTGCTTGCACATGATTGGATGATTGAGGTCAATAGAGCTTCACTTCATTCACTCAGCTAAAATTCCCTTGCAATGTGATCAGCCTGTTTGCCTTTAACAAAGCTCCCTTGTGATAGGTTTAGTTAGCTGGCTGCTACAGCCAGGGAATGACAGCTCTGAAACCCAAAGTGACAAAATCCTTGTCGCTTCCAGGTTCATTCGTCACTGAAACGATCGGGGACTCTGTATCCACACCGTAGGAAGCACTCCTGACCATTTACTGCATTTCCAGGCTCCCTGGAGGAACAGGAGAGCCTGGTAACCACCAGTGCAGTGGTGGGAGGGGGCGATCCTCTGCAAATGCTGTCAAAATGATCAAGCTGCTGTAAAGCCACCAGAATCACATTTACAAATCAGCTGATCCCTGGCTGAAAAAAAAACAGTACCAATACCTGAAATTGTAGCCATGGTCCTCTAAGCCCCTGTACACACGGTCGGAGATTCTGCAAACCAAATCCGTCGGATTTTGTCCGTCAGATTTAGTCTGACGGATTGTGTCCAAAACTGTTGCATACACACGGTCGGACTAAGTTGTCGAAAAATCCGCTCTTTCAGAACGTGATGACCTAATTTCGTTACGATGGGACTACATTCAGGCTAGTAGCCAATAGCTTTGATGTAGGAATTTGATCTGAGCATGCGTGGCACTTGGTCCGATAAAAATTCTCTACACATGATTGGATTACGTCCGACCGGCCCAGTTGGTCGGGAAATATTTCCAAATATGTTGGAAAATTGGGTCCGACGGAGATTCGGATGGAATCAGTCCGATGCATATCACACACAGTCGGATTATCTGACGACACGGTCCGATAAGACTCATTCCGACGGATTCTCCGACCGTGTGTACGCGGCATAATAACCACTTGCTGACAGGACATTTTAATACAGGTGTTGATCGGCAAATGGTTTATCAACCCCCATAGATCTTCTTAACAAACTAAATACAATTCTCTGAATAACTGGTGAAGTCATTATAGATACTATGAATGCATGCTCCTAATACCTAGCAGACATATGTGATTAGTTTTGTACGAATTGAAAATTCGGGAGGATCTGAAATACAAATTTCTATGCTTCTGAATTTTGTACGAAATACGAAATTTCGATTAGGAATTTTGGATCCAAATTCCATTACAACGGAAACATCACTGGTGTTTTGTTGACCAATCAGGGGTTTTCTTCTGCTGCTGAGTGTGAGTTGGGAAAATTACCTTTTTTAATATGGGAGTGGGAGACTGGTACTGGTAGTTGATGGGAGATTCAGAATTGGACAAAATACGAATGTTCGTTAATTACGATTATTCGTATTGATGAAGTTTAAAAACACAGGAAGTCATAATAGCACAGTGATGGTGGGAGCCCCTCATAATGATAAATTCATCATAACGAACATTTTTTTTTAATTGTTACGAAAAGTTAACGAACCTAAAGGTTAAAAACCCAGGAATTCAGCACAGCACAGGGATGGTGGGAGCCCCTCATAATATCATCATAATGAACATTCGTAATTGTTATGAAAAGTTAACAAAATTCGTATTTCGTACTAATCCAAATTGAATTTCGGACACGAATTACAAAATACGAATTAATTCTAATACGAAATGGAACGGAACGAAACAAAACAAATTTATTGACGGTGCACATGTCTAATACCTGCCCATTAACCATAGGACTGTAATAGCAGCATAAATCATGCAACAAAATCTGGTCCTACACATGTAAGTTTGATCTGAATGCACAGTTACTTTGCATTTGGGGAAGACCTCTACTTTCACAATTGCAAACAACAAAGAGATTGTGGTATGTGCAATAGTACAAGCATTTCTGATAGTGAGATAGGAGGAGACTTACAAACCTCCCTAAATTCCACAAGGCCTAAAATAACTTCTACCCCAAACGAAACCTGGAACTCACTGCACCCAACATTCTAGACAAAGCTGTATACAGCACAATAACAACAACCACTTGGTGATATCTGTGTACTTCAAACTCACAGACAGATAGGCCTACCTCCGTAAAATAACTAAGCAGTGACCATGAAGTTTGTCCCAATGAAAAACTTCAGAGATTAGAGCAACCCAAAGAGATGGCCCATATTCTTTAAGGTTAATTATCATCCAAAGCAGGAAATTCTTTGTAGGATAGCTTAGAGAAATCCAGCCTGTCCTAAATAAAAATGACAGACACTAGAAAATATTAACAACCTTCTAACTAGAGATGAGCCGAGCACGCCCCTGTTTAGTTTGCACCAGAACTCCCGAACAGAGAAAAAGTTCTGACCCTAACGGGGAATCCTATTAAAGTCTATGGGACCCGAATTTGAAAAACCAAAAGTCCCAATTTTGAAGGCTTATATGCAAGGTATTGGCCATAAAAAGGGTATGGGGGCCCAAGTATTACCCTGTATCGCCATGTATCAATGCAAACATTTTTTTTTAATATTGTTTTTACAGGAGCAGTGATTTTAATTATACTTAAATTGCAACAATAAAAATTAAAATTTCCTTTAAATATAGGGCCAGGGGGGTCCCCTTAGTCTGCCTGTTAAGGGGCACATCTATAGCATGTATAGAAGCTGCTGCAGCAAAACTGACATTTCTAAAGAAAAAAAATGAATGAAATTACATTTATTTGCTGGCAATACAATGCCATTGCTGACAATAGAAAAAATGATATGGGGGCCCCCAATCCATACCAGGCCCTTCAGGTCTGATATGAATTTTTAGAGAAACCCCATGCCAAAATAAAATAAAAAAGACATGGCCCTCCCTTAAAAAATACATACCAGAATGGATTGTGTTATTTATTTTTAATAAAGGAATTGTCAAAAACAGTTTTTATTTATTTTGACACTTTTTTGGTGAAGGAGTAGGGGTACTATGTACCCCATACTCATTCACATGCGGGGCGAGATCTGTGGGCCTCCTACCAGATTCCGATAAGCCCCCAGCCCGCAGACCCCTATAACCACCGGACAGGGTTGTGGGGATGAGGCCCTTGTCACCATCAACATGGGGACAAGGTGCTTTGGGGAAGGGGGGCTGTGCCAAAGAACCCATCCCCTATGTTGAGGGCATGTGGCCTGGGATTATTCGGGGAGGTGCTCGCTCGCCCCCCCCTTTCCTGGCCAACCAGGCTGAATGCTCGGATAAGGGTCCGGTATAGATTTTGGGAAGAACCCCTTAAAATCCATTCCAGACCTGAAGGGCCTGGTATGGGATGCGTTGCTGGAAATGTTTTTTTTTATATCCAGCTGTCAGCTGGGAAGCCCATTGACAGCTGATAACTCATTGGTTGTTAGGGATGTGATGGCCGGCTTTACGGCCCCACTCCTTAACAACCAGCTTTTCACTGCACTCTAATTGGGCAAAGCTTTGCCCAAACAGGGCTTAGAACGCACTGAACAGCACGTAGTGCATTACAGGGCATTCAGCGGGTTTTCCTGCAAATTCTGATGTTCGCCAAATGGTCAAACAGGTAATGTTATGGCCAAACTTTTTAGCTTGGCCCGAACCGTTTGCCAGACTCTACTTCTGACCTAAAACAGAACATAGTCCATAATACCCGAAAGTGTTTTAATCTCCCCATCCCCAGCAGGAGAAAATTATCTTTCTTTAACTCCTTGATTATTTGCTAGGAACTGGGGGCATACCCCATACTTCTTAGTCTGTAAGAGTATGTTACATAAACATAGCCCTGTCTGAGCTACAACTTTGTAGACATGTAACTTGCAGAGGGCTTTGCACTCAATCCAAGAATTGAACATCATTGACCTTCAAATACAGCTCTCACCATGTCTATACACAACACCCCTAGCAGGCATATCTTTCTGCAGGTCTTCTAATGTAATAGATACAAAATGTGCATGAAATTTGATAATCCAATGGCAGGGGATCTAATCATCACTATTCTGTAACTTTAAAGAAGTTGTTAAGGCACAAGGTGTTATACCTTCATGCATTTTATGCATGAAGGTAAAAAAAAACCTTCTTTGCACAGCAGTTGTCGTTGTCTTCATCCCCTCCACAATGCTTACCTGAGCCCCCTCTTGATCCAGCGATGTCCACGAGAGCCTTGCCTCTCCATGGACTTTTGGCAGCAGAAGAAGCTATTGGCTCCCACTGCTGTCAGCCAGTGAGCCAATCAGGAGATGGAGGGTGGGGTTGAGCTGTGGCTTTGTGTGTGAATGGACACACAGAGCCACTTGGCAAGAGAAAGGGGCCAGGAGCGCTGGCATGGGAGCGGACAAGAGGAGGATCTGGGATGCTCTGTGCAAAACCACTGCACAGGGCAGGTAAGTATAACATGTTTGTTTTTGTTTTTTTATAACAAGGATTTAAAGAAGTGGAGACTAAATAGTAAAAAAGGCTATGCAGCCTCTGTCCCTTGTTCACCTCCATCCTGCTTAGTAGGCATTGAATCATCATCATTATCATTATGATTTCTGTCCAGTGAGGAGGGAGTCGGAAGAGGCACTCATCCAGAGTGCTTGACTATGTCCGCCCTTCTTAACCAACTCCTTAATTCATAGAAGCCAGTACTTCAGCTTCTCTGATCTATCGCTAGAATGTCACGTATAAGGAGTGGGGGTCCAACCTAATCAGTGTGCTTATGGAAGTACCTTCTACTACTCGCAGCTTACTGTGATGGTAAGGCAACATTGCTGCACTGTTTCTGAATTCAGAGCAGAGTTGCCATTCCCATGTAGACTGCTCCTGTTTGCATTAAAGTGTGATGAAAAAAATGTTGCAGGGTTCATGGCCACCAGATTTCAACCACCAATTCACAAATCTATAGCTTTCTATTCAGCAACAGCTCACATCTAGGTCTACCCATTGTTTTCTGGATTGACAGCACTGCCTCTGTTGCTGAAACTATCCCAATGTGTGCTGCAGTGTCTGGGAGGGGGAGCAAGTGAACATGGGATTTGGCTCAGTCAGGGAAGGTTATATACTTTATGAGGCTTTTGTATCACAGAACAATGGATTTGGTACCAGATATGGATTTAAATTGCCATATAGGATGCTATATTTGTACTTTAACTATAAAAAAATCGTGCACAATGTTGTACCCCCAGCACTCCTTCATGCCTAAATCGCAAAAATGCTTTAAAGTAGTTCTAAAGGATGAAGGTTTTTTTACCTTCATGCATTCTATGCATGAAGGTAAAAAAAAGTCTGTGCGTGGCAACCCCCTAATACTTACTTGAGATCCTTCTCTATGTGCATGTGACCATCGGCTCTCCCCGAACTCTCCCTCCTCATTGGCTAAAACAGTAGCAGGAGCCATTTGCTCCCATTGCTATGAATCACAGCCAGGGAGCCAATGTAAGAGAGGAGGCAGGCCCAAGCCACAGCTCTGTGTCTGAATGGACATGTAGAAAAGCAGCTCGGGAGCATGCCTGCTTTGGTGCCCCCATTGCAAGCTGTTTACTCTGGGGGCGCTCAAAAAGGAGAGAGGGGCCAGGAGCGGAGAAGGAGGATTGGTGCGGCTCTGTGCAAAACAGCTGCACAGAGCAGGCAAGAATGGCATGTTTGTTATGTTTTTTTTAAAACATTTTTTCCCCTTTAACCACTTGCCCACTGAGCACTTATATAACAGGATATATTTTCTTTCCTTTCTTCCACTTTCATACTTGGTGGTTTTTTGAATATCTTCTTTCATCTATGCTCAGTTCTTCCTTTCATCTGATCTGGTGTATGGGCTTTTCACACTTCTCATCAATAATATTATATATTCATTATATACTACTGATCTCAATCCACAGAAGTGTTGGCTCACTGTCACCTACATTTGCACATTGGCCTTGGGGAATCCACAGTGCTCCCTGCTTGTCCATGTGTCTCTACTTCAGCTCCCAATGCAGACATTTCTAACAGCTGTGGTCCTCTGTTCACATCTACGCAGTTGACATGAGTATTTATAGGGATATCCATCCTGTCCTTTACAGCCAATACTTATTCCTACTATTCAGCTACAATATTATACCATATGGTTCTGTTTCTTTATAGATCACCATTACATTCGCCCCTGAAGAGTTGGTACACCCCAACAAAACGCGTCAGATTACATAGATGCATTATGTCCATACAGATGATTTTATGTTTTCTATATTGTTTCACTCTAGATTTTCCAACACCATCCAACCCTTCCAGTGGCCCATGTTGTGCAGGCCTCATCTTTACACCATGATATGCCAAGCACAATGGCATCAATATTTATATGTGTTTTTTTAGCATGCCCATGCGATTCTGTGTATGCTTTTTTTGTGTCATTCAGTATGCTGTATATGATTTCACAAGGTGTAATGAAATGTTCTTTGCTAAGACTGCTTTTTGGTATACATCGCTCATTCAAAGTCCCCAAAAAACTCCCCCCTTTTTGTCAGAACCCATATAAGCAATATTGTGTTTTATATTCCACATGCTTACTCTACATAGTGATTGGCCTCATTCAAAGTCCCTCCGGCCAAACCTTCACTCTTTTTGTTCAAATTTGGATGGAGGCCAATTACTTATGGTGCCTTGGACCACATCATACTCCCTTGCTGGGCATAGCTAAGCACAGCTTGGCATGGCTGAGCACAGATGAGCATGGCTAAGCATGGCTTGGCATTGCTGAGCATGGCTGAGCATAATTGAGCACAGATGGGCATGGCTGAGCATGGCTGGGGACAGATGAGCATGTCTGGGCATGGATGAGCATGGCTGGGCACGGATGAGCATGGCTGGGCATGGCTGGGCATGGATGAGCATGGCTGGGCATTGATGAGCATTGCTGGGCATGGCTGGGCATGGCTGGGAATGGCTGGGCACGAATGAGCATGGCTGAGCATGGCTGGGCACAGATGAGCATAGCTGGGCATGACTGAGCACGGCTGGGCCTAGCTGAGCATGACTGAGCATTGGTGAGCATTGGTGAGCATGGCTGGGCAAGGTTAAGCATCGCTGGGCATGGCTGAGCATGGCTGAGCACAGATGAGCATGGCAGAGCACGGCTGAGCACAGCTGGGTATGGATGAGCACGGATGAGCATGGCTAAGCTTGAATGAGCCAGAAGGGGCACAGATCAGCACTGTGGGCACTTCACATCCAGCTCATAAGCGCTTCTGCACCCAACTCCCTCTCTTCACACACTGTACCAATCGGTGTGAGAAGAGGGGGGAGCTGAGCCGGGCATGCGCTGGTTGTTGACAAGTGATCGTTCTGTCATTGGACGGAACGATCACATGGTAAAGAGCCGCTGCCATTGGCCCTGATCCATAACATCCCGGGTCTGGATGACCCAACATTCATGGACATTCCCGGGTGCGTGACCCAGGGGGAGAGGGGGAAAGCTGGAGCGCGATTCTGGTAGGACATCATATGATAGCCTCCCAGAGTTATCTGACTGCGCTGTAGCCATCATTCAGCTATGGCCCGGTCGGCAACTGGTTAATATCACTTTAAGACAGTAGTAAACCCTAAACCAAAAATATAATGTATTGCTTCTTACCAATTATTAGACGTAGTGACTGCATTAAATTTTTTTTTGGGGGGGGGGGGCTTTTTTCCTTCTGTTTTCCTCTGTGTTAGGATACCTACACTATAGATAAAGAAGCCACAGAGACACTTTCAACAGTAGCATTGTCAGATGCACTAAGAGACTTGGATACACTAAACTCATCGAGGCTGAACTCCAGCTAACAAGTTTTTGAGCAGTTACAGCAAACCGTTTCTTTCATTTTGGGATTATAAAAGCTGAAAAAGTACCGCTGTCAGTGGTAAATGGTTTGTTTCTACCCTCTAAATGCTACATCTGCAGGACAGCTTGTTCTGTTGAAAAACAACAGACTTACTGTCAGAATTACCAGGTGAAAATAAAACAAAGAAAGCCTAAAAAGAAAATGAATGCAGCCATCTATCTCATCAACGTATAGCTGCAATATAATAAATGTTTGTATTTACATTTAATATCACTTTAACTCCTAACCTCACCCATCACTTTTTTTTCATAACCTATGCCTTATTGCATGACATCACCTTACCATTTAGTTCTTACCTTAACCTAACCTACATCCAAAATTAGTATTTAATACTTAAAGTGTTACTAAACCCACAACAGGAAAATCAGTCTGTATATGCAGTAAAGCATGCTTGTTATAGTTACTGTGGAACCTAAGGGGTTAATCCACTGCATTGTGTAAAAAGGCTGTTTGATCCTGTGTTATTTGATCCTCCCCTTCATCCGCTGTCCCCAAACCATCTCCTGATAGAAAAGAGCCATGAGGACACTCTGCACATGCTCAGTTTGGTGTGTATTGCTAAAGAGGTTTTTTTTCTTGGGAAAGTGCATGTGATCAGCACAGGGACAATCAGCACTGTCCAGATAGAGGGTCAGGGGTCCTGTAGCCTCATAGGGTAATCAGGTTTAGGGAAGAATGAAAACTCCTTCTACAATGTTTCACTAGACACTTATAGAAGTCACAAGACTGCTATATACTGCTGATGAAAAAAGGCATTTAGCAGTTTGTATTTACTAAAATGATTGCATTTCCGTGTACTGTGCACTGTGGGATACCAGATATAGTGAATACAGGGTCATGGATTTAGTAATACTTTAACCCCAATCACCCCTGACTTAATTGGCCCCTAAAGCCTAACCCTAACTTTTCCCCTTAGACTGAAAGTAAAAACCATTATTCATGACCCTTTTACTGAACATTCATCTTATTTTGCTCCAGCCAGCTGAGCCAAAACCAAGAAGATCCTGACCCAAAAAATCTGTATCCAGGTGCAGGCAGTGTTCTAAGTTCATATTACTGCATATTGAACAGGGACTTGTGAGTTTCAGTGGGTTCTAGTGATACACTCACTGAGACTTGGTGATGTTCTACCTCACTTCATTTATGGGACGTACTGTATCTCTCAACTGCTAGGGGAACTATTTGGTCTATATTGTTCATGACCATGAGCTTCTATGGGAATTTTTTTACTGCATGAAAGAATTGTATGATATTTGGTAAAGAAATCAAAATACAGCTACATTTAGTGCAGGAAATACACAGTATACATAGAAAAAAGTCCTAATTGAGCTTTCCAGCAAAGAACATACAGGATATGTGTGCTTGCAAATAGCAAGGGCTAGCCAGAATGATGTGCAAAAAGTTTACATTATTTCACCGAAAAATGTGTTTCTTTATGGCTCTGCTCCAAAACTAACCAAAAGAGAACAGGCTAGATAATTTATTTATCAGAATACGTATTAATGATACACTTTGTATAAAGGGGACTTTGTGAAAATGGAAGTTATTTAGTAGTCGCTTGCATCACTCATGTTACAACTTAAAAAAAACCCTGAAAAAGTAAAAGTTACCCACATTAATCCATGGCTTCCAGTGCCTCTGCCTAAGGTACAGAGGATCCCTAATTCTGCAAGGATGTACTGCTGTACTGTGTTGTCATTGGTGCCTTGGTGCGGAGACTTGAAGCTGTGGTCTAAGATGACTATTTGTTACTAGAGATAGGCAGAACAACCCCTTGTTCGATTCACGGCAGAGCTTTCGAACATCACAAAAGTTTAGAATAATAATAAAAATAAATAAAAATTCCTTTAAATATATTGCCTGGAACCCTTCATACTTACTCAACTACTCATTTTTCACTTCCAGTAGACTATAATAATTTGGACGGTCTACCAATTTGCCCACAAATGACCTCGCGTGAGATGACTGACTTGCTTTGGAACAGAGCCCTACTTTTCTTCTTAGACTTGACAGAAGATCCTTTACTTAGACCATTCCAGTGCGACATGTTAAAAACACTATGACAGCTGATTGGATGGAAAGGGAAGAGCTACTTTATACATGATAGCAGAAGGTTAGACCTTCCCATGGTGTGAGTAGGTTCTGCTCCAGAAACTCAACCTGGAAATATGTTGTACTCGGACGCATAATATTTGTGATATGTTTTAATATGTGCTATGTGTTGGACTGTACTGATTTTGCACGCACGTTACGTGCTCTGTTACTGTAACCATTATCTATTTCTAATAAAAAAAATTTTGAATGGAAAAAAAAAATATTGCCTGGGTGGCCCCCTTAGTTTGCTTGTAATGTGGCACATTTGTACTGTGTATATAGCCTGCTGCAGCAATAATGGCATTTATAAAGCAAAATAAAAATGACAGTTTCCATTCAAACTTTCTTTATTTTATAAACAACTATAACAACTGGGGGTCAGTCTGTATGATGAGGCCACAATTTAGTGCAATCTGAACAAGATTAGAGATTTTTTGGATAAATTCTGGTGTCTCTTTTGCAGACTTTGGATAGAAGTAATAGATGTGGAAAAATCGGGCTTTGGGTGTTGTGGTGTCTTCACACCATACGCTTGATGAAAGCAAGAATTGGCCTTGTTGTAAAATTGCAATGATATGCACCTGTCAAACAGGTGCCGAAAAATCTTTGGGCGTCGGTGGGGCCTTCACAAAGTAACCCTATAGAGGTATTCTTAATGAAAGCAAGGATTAGCCTTGCTGTCAAAAATTTTAATTTGATGCCCTGCTCAAACAGTTGCAGAAAGATTGGTCTTTTGGTGTTGGTGGTGCCTTCACACCGTAACCCTATAGCAGTACTCTTGATGAAAGCAAGTGTACCTCTATAGGTACTCTTGATGAAAGCAAGAATTGTCATTTCTGTTAAAAAGACGCACTGTGGATAGACGCATTCTCTTATCTGTCACAAAACCTCAGACAGGTTCCCATTCGGAAAGCATGCTGGATGCAGGGCAGCCCAGAGGTTCTATTGCATACTGGGCAAGTTCTGGACAGTGGTCTATTCTCATGACCCAGTAACCCAGTGGATTGTCAACTGGAAAGCTCCCCATATCTGTTTTTGCCCCTAGATAATCTCCCACCATATGTTGAAGACGCTGCTGATGGTATGTGGAAGCTGACAGCCCTGGGCGCAGAGGACTAAAAAAATATCACTGAGGCAGCCCCTTTGTCCACTGCTCCTCTCTTGGGCAACAGAAGCCTCAAAACAATGTTTTCCACCAGACTGCAACCTACCAGAGTCAGGAGAGGCATTACATAAAGTCCTGTTTAAGCCTTCCCAAAGTGATCTCATATTCTGCACCCTCTGTGGGGGGATAGGATGAGTTCTGAGACTTTCTCCTCTTGTAACAGTGGTAAAGGAGGGTTGCCAACCAATAGTGCTCCTTCTCCTTGATGCCACTTATTCTCGGCTTTGAAAAATGAGGAAGCCTATGCACCGCAAGTTTTCTGAGGCATGAGAAGCATACTCCTCAGGGTTACTGAGGATTACAGTATCTGTAACTGTCTCCTCCTAGCTACATACTACTCCGAAGGGTTCTAGGGATAGAAAACCATCAAGAGTTGACATACCTCTTGCTCTGCTTCAATGCCTCAGAAGCTGCCAGAATCCTCCTTCTCCTCCTCCTCCCTCTCCTCGTGTGTGCTCTGTGGCATAGGAAGAATGGTGTCTGCATAAAGTGAACATTGAGAGGAAAGGAAGTCCTCCTCTTCCTCCTGCTACTCTACCTCCAGTGCCCTGTCCATAATGCCACACAGAGTCTGCTCCAACAGGAACACAACAGGGATTGTGTCAGTGATGCATGCAATGTCAAGGCTCACCACCCTTATGGCTTCCTCAAATGGTGACAGTATAGTGCATGCATCCTTTATCAGCAGCCATAGGCATGGCAAAAAAAGCAGAGCCGGCCTGAGGCTTGGTTCACATATGAGGTGCATGCATGCGGGTTCATATATTCAGGTCTGATTTTAGCCCGAATTTTGGGCTGAATTCACATTTTAAACGGACCAAAAGACGCACATTGTTTTTCTGCAAAACGCACCGGTTCTGCTGCGGAGATAAGTGAACCGGCTCCACAGCGAGCCAGTCAAAATCTCCTGCTATTGCGAATTGGATGTGGTGATCCCGCATCCAATTCCCAACAGTTTGAACCCAGCCTAAACCTGTCGTTGCGCCATACCCACACAGATATGTGTGGGTTAGGCACGACACAGCAGAGGTATGGCCCTGCCAAAGTCGAGTTCCACTTGGTGGGCATGTTAAAAATCAGGCATTTTATGGGCAGGTGGAATTCCTGCTGAATTTCAGCCAACAAAGCACTGGCTGTGTATGACCGCCTGAAAAGACTCTTCTGGCCTGCTTCAGCAGATCTTCCAACCCTGGGTACCTATTTAAAAAACGCTGCACCACCAAATTGAGGACATGTGCCAGGCATGACACATGTGTCAACTTTCCCTGTCTAAGGATAGACAGAAGGTTTGTGCCATTATCGCACACCTCCATTTCTAGAGGAGGAAGAGGAGGGGGTGGAGCTGACAAATCTTGCATCATAACCACTAGCTCTATGGGGACATGACGACACAACAAGCTGCAGCACTGAGCCCTGTCCTGCATCCTTACGAGTTGCAAGAGTTACCCAGTGTTCTGTGAACTAAATAGATCGTCCCTGATTATTTTTAATTTTTTTATTAGTAATGGCGGCGATCTGCGATTTTTATCGGGACTGCGACATTATGGTGGATACATCGGACACTTTTGATACTATTTTGGGACCATTGTCATTTATACAGAGATCAGAGCTAGACACTGGCAGTGAAGGGATTAACCGGAGGGAGATGAAGGGGTTAAGTGTGTCCTAGGAAGTGATTCTAACTGTAGGGAGGTGGGCTTCAATTCACATGAGTGTCCCAGGGTGTCCCAGGCACAAGCCAGTACAGGAAAATGCCTGTTCTGAGGCTCCGTGACACGATCGCAGGCAGAACGCCAGACATCGAGTCCTCTGGTCCCGGGGGCACGGTCACGCTGTACGTGCCGGCTCACGCGTGCCTACTATCCCTGGCTCTTAAAGGGGATGTACAGGTACGCCCATTTGCCCACTGCTGCCATTGTTGCAGCGTATATCCGCATGCAGCAGTCGACAAGTGGTAAATATTTGAGATGTGAGCTGCTAAGTATTGGCTAAATAATAGCATGTAAAGTCCCCTTTAAATCTTTTTATTGTAATCAATAACACTGCTTGAGTTTTTCCTTAATGCTTCATACTTTTTCTTTCAGTGGTTCTTTTCTTTTCAGTTTTTTTAACAGACCAAAAACAAATAAGCAAATATCTATCCTAATATATAAATGGAAAAGAATCCTAAATACGCATTTTTAAAAACGAATGTGGACTACGAGCATGGGAACAAATCAGGTCACTTATTAGCACGCGCGCTGAGATCCAAGAAAGCCAAACAAACGATACACCATATCCACTCCCCAGCTGGCTCCACCCTTGAAACGAACGCAGATATAGCCCGGGAATTTGAACGTTACTACACCTCCCTTTACAACCTCAACTCCGAATGCTCACGCCCTCCAGATCGCCAAAAGCGTCTGCATGACTTTCATGCATACCTTTCCAAACTTCCTCTTAAAAAAGCTTCCTCTGATGCCCTTCAATCATTGGACGCACCAATCTCGACGACAGAATGGCTTCAAGCTGTTAAACAATTAAAACCAGGCAAGAGCCCTGGACCTGACGGGCTGACCTCGGCTTACTACAAATTATTTGCAGAGACACTTCAATCACCTTTTCTTAAGGCCTTTAACTCCGTCCCTACATCCAAGTCCCTCCCCCGCGGTATCTTAGAAGCCCATATCACCGTCATACCCAAACCCGACAAGGACCCAACAATCACAAGCAGCTATAGACCAATTTCCCTACTCAATGTGGACACCAAAATATTTGCCAAAATACTAGCCAACAGACTTCTACCATTTATCCCGACCCTCATCTCCCCCGATCAGGTGGGTTTCATCCCCGGGCGTGAAGCCAGGGACAACACCCTAAAATCTATTAATATTCACCACCTGATAACACAATCTGAACAGAAAGCCTTCTTCTTGTCTCTGGAAGCGGAGAAGGCGTTTGACAGAGTGGCATGGGACTACATGAAAGCGGTTCTCCTTAATCTGGGTCTTGGCCCTCACATGATGACCATGATCATGTCCTTATACTCTACCCCTTCTGCGCGGGTGCGTGTTAATGGTACTCTGTCAGACGCCTTCCCCATCGGAAACGGAACAAGGCAAGGCTGCCCCCTCTCTCCGATTCTGTTTATCCTAACTCTAGAACCCCTCCTCCAGACCCTTACCCTAAATAACGATATTAAGGGCATCCTCACCCCACTTAAAGAGTGTAAGTACGCGGCATTTGCCGACGACATATTGATGTTCCTCACAGAACCTATTACTACCATCCCTATCATTCTATCAGAGTTCAAAAAATTTCAGGCCATTTCCAACCTTAAAATCAATTTTTCCAAGTCTTATGCCCTGAACATCTCCCTCCCAGAGACGATCCAAGCACAATGTGAAACAAACTTCCCTATCTGCTGGAAGAATGACTCCATCACCTACCTGGGTATGCAAATTCCAAGAAAGTTAGCCGACCTATATACTAAAAACCATCTCCCCATCCTACACAACCTTACGGCCGACCTTGAACGATGGAACAAACAAACTCTCTCTTGGTTCGGCAGAATTGCAGTCCTCAAGATGAATGTCCTGCCTCGCCTGCTGTATATTCTCCAAGCAGTCCCTATACAGGTCCCTCAAACATTCTTTAAAACGTATAATGCCATCTGCTCTAAGTTCCTATGGGGAAACCGAAAACCTAGAATCTCCCTTAAGACTCTATCACGCCCTAAACACCTTGGAGGCCTGGGCTTTCCAGACATACTCAATTACTACAGAGCAGTCCATTTAACTAGAATTGTTGACTGGAATGTTCGCGATCCCTACAAAGAATGGGTTTCTCTGGAAGCGTCTTTCTCTTCCCTTCCACTCGCCTCCTTACCTTGGATGAAACCATCTCATGTTGCCATCCCCACCATCCTCCACCCCCTCATTTGCCCTACGCTAAAATGCTTCCAGCAGATCTGTTCCCATACGAAAATCTCATCAACCCCGGGAACCTTAACCCCGATTAAATGCAACCCAGACTTCCCGCCCGGCTTGTCCCCAGACTTTTTGTTAGATAACTGGCCAAAAGACAGATTGAATGCTTACCACTTCTACGAGAGAGAGACACTCGTTCCCGCTCCGGTCATCGCCAGTAACTTGAATAGACCACCCATCCCTCCCTGGACCTACCTATTGTTCGCACATTACCTGCGGTCCCTAAACACGAACTCGCAATGCTCTAGGCCACTAACTACATTCGAAAAACTGTGCACTCAATCCACCCCCCAAAGGCATCTGATAGCGTTCACCCACAACTTACTCTTTGATGAAGAGCGTCCTGGTTCCACCACTGCGTGCAAACGGTGGGAGGAAGATCTAGCCCTGTCAATCAGTGACGAGCAATGGGATGCCATCTTTCATACCATTCACAGGGGATCATTAAATGTTAGCACTCAAGAGAATGGCTATAAAATTCAATCGAGATGGTACCGTACACCCTCTCTTTTACACAAATTTGTCCCCAGCACCACCGACATTTGCTGGAGGTGCAACCAAGACAGGGGAACGCCACTTCACATCTGGTGGTCGTGCCCCTCACTACAGAATTACTGGAGAGAAGTATGGAGACTCACCACCCAAATTACCACATACAACATTGACCCGACCCCATCCCAATGCCTCCTCCACCTTTCGCCCTTACCGAGACGAGCTTATCATGGCTCTCTAGCTATGCACATGCTCAACGCGGCTAAACAGTGCATCCCTGTTCACTGGGGCTCATCCAGAGCTCCCTCCATTAAAGAGTGGTTCACCAGAATCAACAAAACAGCTGAAATGGAGGAGCTGATTCATATATCCAGGGATACCCCCTCTAAATTCAGCACAAAGTGGGCTTGTTGGAAACACTTCCAGACCACTACCGATTACTTGGACGCATATAGATAGGGACATTTTGAATTGAGGATTTGTTGCTATGATCTACAAACCCTGGTACTCATTGGCATTGGAGATCACCATACTCGAAAGGCGAACGAGAAGATAAGCTATATATCAGTTAGCATACTCGGGGGGGGGGGGTCTTGGGGAAGGGGACCCCAGACAGCTTCAGTCTCTCCTGTACCTTTGCTTCCCCCATCTGCCTTCCTTCCCTACTGCCCCCCCTCCCTCCCTTTCTTTCTTCCTCCTTTTCCTTTCTCTTCTCCATCCACCCCCTTCTGCCCCTTTCCTTTGACCGATTCCTCACCCCTGACATCCCAGCCTAGGCACACACACATACCACTACATCCCAACGACACAGATTCCCAACAACTCATCACTAACACCATTATCCAAGGCACTCTTTCAGGTAACTACATGACGCGACCTGGAAAGTCTGATACCTAATTTGTCCTATCATTTACCCCTAGACCTCACTGGAGCGGATCCATCCCCTTGTACTTTTGGCTCCAACCATATCCTCCGGATGGACCCCTTATCTGACTGAGACGGATATCTCTATAGCTCCATGTTGCGGACCATATCAAGCCCTTCTTAGTCTCTAATTCCCTTCTCTTTCACTCTTGGTAGTTGACCTGAGCCTAGCAGACTGTATCTGTGTATCTCACACCTTTGTGGTCTTGTCAGTTTAAGAATGTTTATGTGCACAGCCTCACCAAACTCATTTCATGTTTAATTTGAAGTTTTGTTGGCATCTTACTCCTCCAGTTGTTGGAGATCTCTCTGTACATCTGTACTTTTGTGCCTATTATTTCTTTTCAATAAAAATTGTTTTAAAAAAAAAAAAAAAAACGAATGTGGAAATACAATTAGATATTTTTTTTGGATAGAAGGAGGATGGATTACAACCTATATTTGGTGGCAATTGCTGTCTGTGTCACCACAAAGGAGATTTGCCTACACATTTGTTGTATCATTGGGGCAGGATTTCAAGATTTTTCAAACAGGGACACAGGCAATATTAAAAAAAAGTTTCTTTAGAAAAAGGGGTAGGTGTACAACCCCTGATAGTTTTTTTCTTATTGTTGTCTGTGAGATTGTTGGAAAAGAGGACACACGGACATAAAAGCCTTATATCAGATCTAAAGCTCCATACACACTATCAGATTTTCTGCTGGTTTTTGTCTTCAGATTTACCAAAACCGTGTAGTGCAAGGGCCTGCCTGATTGCATACACATTGAAACTCCTAAGGTTTGACCTCATATTATATGGTTTTGGTAAATCTGAAGGAAAAAATCAGCAGAAAATCTGATAGTGTGTATGGGGCTTTACACTTCCCCATAAAAAAATAAAAATAAATACGTTTTATGGAGATCCACTTTAAGCCACTTTCCACTACATCAAAATAACTATATATTCAACTATGTTAATAGTATTTTAGTGTTATGAATTTAATTTCAGCGTGACTTTAAAAAAAGTGGAATCATATGATTCAGCAATCTGTCGATAATGTTCTTTGTTAACAGGTTTTCCAAAGGCAATGTTTTTTTTGAGAAGCTGATACTGATTTATCAAACATGTGTGAGATTATTAATTCATTTTTTGTACTTTTTTGATGAAATACATTTTTGGCCACTAATATTAGTGAATAAATGTTAGAATAAATGATATATTCCCACTCCACGCGGAGAATATTCCCCTAAAAAAAGTTATTGTAATCAATAGTAGCAATACCACACCGCAGCTGCATTCAAATACCCTTGGATGTGCAGAAAAAGTTAATCCAACTCATGTAAGACCTGTGGTGCAGTGTTATCTGTACATATATATTTAAATCAATCTTTAAAATAACAAGTAGTAATAAAAAAGTATACAAATGTAAGTGACTTATACATTTCAAATGATATAATGTAACCATCAGTAAAACAAAATAGTAAACAAAGTCCACCAAAGAAATATCCACCTAGAGAAAGTCCACTGTGAGTACTCACCACTCTCCAGACAGACACTCACCACAAAGGTATGCCTCACTAATTCATACATTATGCAATGTTCTTTCCTTCGACTACGGGTGGTTTGGTGTCCTTATCAACATTATCAGTGGGGATGGAAGAATCCCCCCCACAGCGCTATTGAGTTTTGCCAGTGGGGAGCCTTCCCTTTCAGCACTAATCATTTGGGAAAAACCTGACAGACTGGCTGTACACAAGTCAATTGAAGGATTGAGTTGTGTACAACCAGAGTGCCCATACATAGATCAAAATTCGTCCAGTCCTGGCTGAACAGGACGGTTTTGATTCATGTGTGGCCAGCTTCAATCACTCTTGGGGACACCCTTTCATGGGATAATAGATCTCTCCTCCACTGTCCTCCATTACTCCACGTTATATATACACATATTTAAACCTCAAATAGTGTAAAACCCTTGAGATATACATTATTAAATAAAAAATATGTTCACAAAAGATCTGTAAATTAAAGATCCACACTGAATCCCAATCAACCGCTGTGAAAAGCTGCTCCAGTGCAATTGCAGTTAAGCCAAAACTCTGCATGAGCTTGTCAACCATCCACAACTCAGTGAAAAACCAACACCACTGGCCATGTCCCGATGCCGAGCCATACACACATACTGTAAACTGTATGTCAGTAAATCAGGCCCATAAAGAGGTGTAAATATAAGTTATGAAGAATTCAGTGTGAAAATCGTAAGTATTAGTCTCTGCATGTAACTTATCATAGCTGGCCTTGAGGAAGCTTCCAGTTATTTTGACACTTGAGCAAATAATTTTCTTTATATATTTGGCAATAGTAAACTCCAGCCTTCTTTCTTGGCTCATCAGACATACAGTATCTTCTCTATCTCAGTGGAATAGGGATGAGAATTTATTTTGGGTCTACCATGGGTTCAAGGTTCAATGTCCTAGAGAAATAAAGCAGGTTTTCATTGTGCCAGTTTATTTTTAACCATAATGCACTGCATGGCATTTGAGTGGTCAATAATGAGGGCTTTGTTATATACCTGACCCCTCACTATAAAAGGGTGGTTCCCCAGCAGCCATTTATAAGTGTGTGTTGGCTGGAGAAGTTTAGGTTTAGAAGTTTAACTTTCAGTGTGTAGGCAGTATTAGTTGCTTTACAGTGCTATACTGTGCAAAACTACTGTGGATTGCAGTGTGGTGGGTTGCATATTCTTATTTAACACCCTCAGTTCAAAGTTCAGAGAATACTTTCTAGTACTACCTTTTTTGTGTGTCAGCGAAAAGTGTAGTTGATGTTTAGCTGCTGTCCCCCTTTCCCTCACAGACTGTTTTTGTTTTATTGGTTTGCCTTTTTACATTTTTACATACTCACCTACCAGAGAGGGGGAACTTTGAACGGGGGCCATTGTAGCTTTCAGAAGACTGGAGGGAGCAGCCATTCTAATCCCTCTGACAGCACTGCTCCACAGGAATTGACCACTGCTATTTCCAGGGCCAGTCCACAGAGCTCTGCACTGTGGGCTTTTTTTATCATGTCTGCTGCTGACAGAACTACTGTGGTTTGCAGTCTCTACCTGCAGTGTATTAGCCATGGTGAAAGTACTAGTAAATTGTGTACCACATTCATGGGAAGACATATGACTCTAGATCACAAAGGTTGGTGATTGAAGCAGCAACTAAATGAAATAAGTCATCAGCAAGTGGGCAGCACTTCTTACTTTCCACATCTCTTCACTCTCCACCAAAATTCTGCTGCTGCATGTTCAGCAACATCTGCGACCTCTAGTAACAGAGTCTTACAAAGGGTTTCCGAGAGTTATTATATGCCATGTCAAGTGTGAAAGAGGGTAATGGTGCCATGCAGTTTAGGATAAAGTGAAGGCAGAATTTGTATACACCTACCACAACATCTACAGCAGAATCCTACTCAAGGCAGGTGCCTCTTCCATACTTAGTGTAGTAGCTTGTGGAATCAGCCCCCTTCTGTGAGTTTTTGGTCTACGCTAAACCACGATGGCAGGTATGAGTGAGCTGCTATTTTTTTGCCCAGAAGGCCATCTCTGCCCTCACCAGCATGTGGAATGTAATGTGCCTGTGTTGCTGAACTATGTTGTCAGCAGCCGGGTGCACATGAGCCTGAATACTTGGTCCAGTAAGCATGAGCAGGGTTGCTACATATCCTTCACAGCACACTAGTCTAGTCTACTGGTGGCTTGGAAAGATGCAGGCTGTGGCACACCGCTGGAGCTTGTGGTGATTCTCTGTGCCTTTTATATTGTTAAAATCGCAGTCGCCTGTATTCTCCTCTTCTCTAACCTCATCCTACAACTGCTCAGAGTCACAATTCCAGACAAATGAAATGTCCGAAGCATGTTTTGTAGCCGGACCTCAGCTGCAAAATTTCTAATGTTTTCTGCTTGGCACCTTGCAGTTTGCAAGCTTTTCCAGTGTGAAATTGAGTTGCATGGTAAATCCTGTGTTGAATCTCAAAGTTTGTGGCCTATTCCAGTTATGAGGCTGTATAAAAGTTCCACACAATGCTTTGGAAGGTGTAAACCAAGTTGTCAAATGTTACTGTTTTCTACATGGAAAATCCTGTGTTGCACATCAAAGCATGTGGCTTTTTTCAGTGCTCTGCCACTGTTACGGTACACAATCTTCCTGCTGTTTGACCCCAGCAGTGTTTGCTGCAGGGAAAATTGTGTAATGTGCCTCGAGATTGTGGCCTATTCTGGTTTACTGGCATTTAAAAATATTCATGGTTTACTCTTAGATAATATACTCTAATAATAATTTCAAGATAAAACCTGCCTCATCTCTCACTATTAAATTATGGTTTAACCAAACTGTTTGCATACTATCTATTCCCTGCACAATATTTTGGGTATTGTCTCTCAAATTATACACTCTATTGTTTATTTCAAGTTAAAACCTGCCTCCTATCACCCTGTTATATTGAGGTCAAACCAAGCTGCTTATTTACATAACAATAATGTCACTTAAATTATGCAATCTAATGTTTATTTCATGATAAAACATGCCTAATCTCTCCCTCTTATATTGTGACTAGACTTGTGCACAACAGAAAATTTAGTTTAGTTTCGGTTCGTTGTCATTCGTAAAATACATAATTTAGTTCTGTTATATTTGTTATGTTACGTTAATTTGTTTTCGGATAATTTGTTATTTCTGTAGTGTGTCGATATTCGTTATACTGAATCTCGGATCATGTCAAATTCATTCGTTATATCCGATTTCATTTCTTTCATATTACTTGAGATTTGAGATTTATGTATGTATATTGATACGTGTTAATGATTTGTAGTTTGGAAAGTTGTTTGTTTATTGAATCTGCACACAATGACAATATCTTTTCTCCTCTGCTCAAATACAATACAACACCCTTCTCACACAGTTCTCAGGAATGCACTTTGCCAGTAATCCAACCTCCAGCACAAAATTAATCAGCTGATTGGACTCTAATGCCACATACACACGGTCGGATTTTCCAGTGGAAAATGTTCGATGGGAGCTTTTTGTTGGAAATTCTGACTGTGTGTATGCTCCATTAGACATTTTCCATCGGAATTTCCGACACACAAAAGTTTAGATCTGGATCTCAAATTTTCCAACAACAAAATCCCTTGTTGGAAAATCCGATTGTGTGTACACAATTCCGATGCACAAAGTTCTATGCATGCTCGGAATGAAGCAGAAGAGTGGGGTCCTGTGCACCTTTGGCTCTGTTTCAGGTTTGAATTCAGGCAAAAATGCAGGCCTGGTTCACCCCTGAATGGATGCACCAGATCCCTGCTTCGAGCTGCATCTGATTTAAGTGTGAACCCAGCCTTAAAATAATTGTTGGGAGTTAGTGGTATCTATGCATGTATATGTATGTGCTTCACCGAACAATATAGCTGAAAACCACATGTGGCTTCCAAGCTATTGCATAAGCACAACTAATGTATAGGGATTTTGTTGCTTTTTCAAAATTGTGGGAAATTCTTGTGCAAACATGCAGAAATATATAGCTGTGTCCAATATGTTCTGGCATGGTGTGTTCGGTATAGCGTGTTGGGATAAACCCTTTTGGGGGACAGTAGCAACACTGGAAAGTATTTTGATTTCCACAGTGCAACATTATTGGTATAGTTTTATTAACCACTTCCCGCCCGGCCTATAGCAGAATGACAGCCGGGCGGTGGTTCAGTTATCCCAACTGGGCATCATATGACGTCCTGCAGAATAACAGCCGCCGCGCACCTGTGGGACCGCACATCCTGGCGATCGGTGGTGCAGTGTGTCAGTCTGACGGAGGCTCTTTACTACATGATCAGACGCACATGTCCAATCGTGACCTGTTTACATACTATCCAGCCATTGAACAATATGTGTAGCTATTGTCTCTGGAAATAATCCAGTCTAATTTTTATTTCAAGATATACTGTAGCTGTTTTGTCTCATTATTTTACATTTTGATCTTACAAAGCTGCTAACATACTGCCCAGTCACTGAGCAATATGTGCAGGTATTTTCTCTGAAATAATCCACTCTAATTTAAATTTCAAGCTAAAGCTGCCTCATTTCTCCCTCTTAAATTGCAGCCTATCAAAACTGCTTATACAGTTAGGTCAATATATATTTGGACACCGGCACAATTTTACAGTTGTTTTCAGGTATTTACCAAAACATATTCAAGGTATAGTTATTTAATAGATATAGGCTGAAAGTGCACACTCTCAGGTTTAATTTGAGGGTTTGTACATCAGAATTGGAGGAAGGGTTTATGAATTACAGCTCTTAAGATTAGCCACCCCCCTTTTTCAAGGGATGAAAAGTAATTTGACCATTGAATCAAAAGCTGTTTTAATGGCCAGGTGTGGGCTACTCCTTCATTATTCATTCATCAATTTAGCAGGTAAAAGGTCTAGAGTTGATTCTAAGTGTGATATTTGCACTTGGAATCTATTGCTGTGAACCTACATCATGCGCTCAAAGGAGCTGTCCATGCAAGTGAAACAGGCCATTACAAGGCTTCAAAAATTAAACAAATCCATCAGAGAGACACCAGTGACATTAGGAGTGGCCAAATCAACAGTTTGGTACATTCTGAGGAAAGAAGAATGCACTGGTTACCTCAGCAACATAAAAGGCCAGGATGTCCAAGGAAGACAACGGTGGTGGATGATCGCAGGATCCTCTCTATGGTAAAGAAAACCCCATTCACAACATCCAGAAAAGTGAAGGACACTCTCCAGGAGGTGGGCATATCCTTGTCAAAGTCTACAATCAAGAAAAGACTTCAGAGGAGCAAATACAGAGGCTTCACCACAAGGTGCAAACCTACCATAAGCCCGAAGAATAGAAAAGCCAAAATAGACTGCCAAAATGCATCTAAAAAAAAAAATCTGGAAAAGCATTCTTTGAAAGAATGAAACTATGATTAATTTGTACCAGAATAACAGGGGAAAAAAAGTGTGGAGAAGGCTTGGTACAGCTCATGAGCCAAAGCACACAACGTCATCTGTAAAACATGGTGTGATGGCATGAGCATGCATGGCTTCCAGTGGCATTAGGCCATTGGTGTTTATTGATGATGTGACAAAAGACAGAAGCAGCCAGATGAATTCTGCAGTGTGTAGAGATATACTGTCAGCGCAGATTCAGCCAAATTCAGCAAATTTGATTGGACAGCTCTTCACGGTACAGATGGACAATGATCCAAAACACACTGCAAAAGCAACCCAGGAGCTTTTTAAGGAAAAGATGTGGAATGTTCTGCAATGACTGAATCAATCACCTGATCTCAACCCAATTTAGCATGCATTTCACTTTCTGAAGGCAAAACTAAAGGGAGAAAACCCGCAAACAAAGAACAACTGAAGTTAGAGCCTGGCAAAGCATCAGAAAGGAGGAAACTCAGTCTTTAGTAATGTCCATGGGTTCCAGACTTCAGGCGGTCATTGCCAGTAAAGGATTCTCAACAAAATATAAAAAATTAACATTTTATTTACGATTATATTAATTTGTCCAATTAATTTGAGTCCCTGAAAATGGGAGGACTGTGTATAAGAATGGATGCAGTTCCTAAAATTTGTACTTGATGTTTATGTTCAACCCTTGAATTAAAGCTGAAAGTCGTCTATTCATTTGGATTGTTTCATTTTAATTTTATTCTGGTGGCATACAGAGACAAAAGTATGAAAATCGTGCCTGTGTCCAAATATGTATGAACCTAATTGTATACTGCCCAGCCAATGAACAATTTTCTGTGGATATTGTCTCACAGCTATTGTACAGAATGTCTCCAATGCACCCTCTGTATTAGAGATGTACGTTTTGGTAAGGCTTAAGCCTTAAATCAGATCTGGGTTTGAAATGTTTTGATTACTTATTTGAAAAAAACAATTTGGTCTGACTCATACTCATCTGGTCTTACAACCATGTCATCTTTCCAAACACTCACAAGAATTTAAAGGCTACATTTGCCCGAAACTCAATTTTTTCAGTTATGAATGGAGATTTTTAAGCTATCTACTAACTTTTAATACATTTGGAATTCATTCGTGAATCCGCTATGCTAGTATTACAAACTCTAATCTTACATGAACCAAAGACCCAATGCTACTTGAACATAAGGAAAAGTATCACTCTAATGCCACATACACATTGAACATTGATTGCACATTCCGACAACAAAATCCATGGATTTTTTCTGACGAATGTTGGCTCAAAATTGTCTTGCATACACACGGTCACACAAAGTTGGGCGAACGTCAAGAACCCGGTGACGTACAACACATACGACGAGCCGAGAAAAATGAAGGTCAATAGCCAGTGCGGCTCTTCTGCTTGATTCCGAGCATGTACAGAACTTTGTGTGTCGGAATTGTGTGCAGACGATCGTAATTTCCAACAACAGATTTTGTTGTTGGAAAATTTGAGATCCAGATCTCAAATTTTGTGTGACGGAAATTCCGATGGAAAATGTCCGATGAAGCCTACACATGGTCGGAATTTTCAACAAAAAGCTCCCATCGAACATTTTCCGTCGGAAAATCTGACCGTGTGTACAGGGCATTACTGTTGCATTCTCCAATATGTAGAATAAAGACTTCTTAAAAGAAAGAAACAAATCCTCCTAAATACTGTAGCAGGTGGACACACTACAACATAAATAATCTGCAAAGGCCTTGCTGCTAGGATATATATGATGAGGACAAGTAACAGCCCACCATATTCGCTCATAATTGATAAACCAGTCTAGGATTCTTCCAGAATACCACTGTAAAACACAAATAATTTAACTAATCTATAATTGCCTAACAGACTCCATAACTGACCATGTTTATGTCTTAACTAGTAAATGTCTAAAATGCAAATGATTGTAACATTCTGAATACATATAAAATGAGAAAATTGATGAAGGTGAATATAACAAAGGTTACCCCATGAACGCCTACTCTCTGTTTATATGATAAGTTTATTGTATTATATAATTCGCACCCTTGAATATGTCATCTAAACATTTGCCACTCTTGAGCGGTGCTAAAACCTTCTCGATGAACAAGATCATGTTATGCTTTAATGTGGAGCTACATTGACCTTTGCTTCAGCAGGAGAGTACTTAGTAGATTATAATGCAGCTTGTATCAAAAATTAAGTCAGATGTCACTGAATAATGTACAGGAAAAATAGACTGGCAGATGTATTAAAATGTGAGAGTGCCATTGAACTTTGTTAGCAATTTTCACATAAAATATATTAACTGCAGAGCAGTTCTATATTCCTGATGTTAAAGTGCAAATTTATGAAATGTGTTAAAATTGCGTTAGTTAGGCAATATGAATTTTAGAATTAATAGAAGAAAAAATAGTAAACTGAAGTCAATAATGGATGTTTGCTCGTCGCTAAAATACTAAACTTTTTTTTCTGCATAGAAAATACTTCCTCTTTTACTGTGCAGAGAACTAGTGCCCAAACAGATAATTTCCCAATGATCGTTTTGGAAACTCTGATAATTTCTATCCAAAAAAAAAAAAGAAAAAAAGGAACATGGAATATTTTCTTTTATAGCCACAACACTAACGGCACAAACTCATTTTCCAGGTCTGACATTCACCAGGTGACCTCTCTTGTTTGTCCCTACATGTTTTCCAAAATATAAAAGTGAAATAGAGTCCCAAGGGTACTGTACTTGAAAGGTTATGAGAGTTAGAGAATTTCACCCATGCCTGCCAAATCAGCAGATGGCTTGTGATTATAATTATATGCATCAATAAAACGAATAATCTTTACAAAATTTGAATTTCTACTAAAGTAAGGGATTTGGTAAGCAGATGCAACCGAATATATTTTCTTTAACCCATTCTGCTGGTTGCCCTAGCAAGAATGCTTTTCATTTACATCACTGGCTGGAGTTTTTTTTTTTTTAACTGATTGCCTTCTAAGTAGATTTTGTTGATGTAATTAAAAAACAATACACTAATTTTACTAGAAATGAATGTTAAACATTTTGAAGATTAAAAATACAATACTACTGTACATCAATCTGACTATCTGAACTCAGACTTAAAAAATAAAACAATACAAAATTGTTATGTGCACAGTGTCATTTCTATAAAAAGCAGAAGAAAACAACATTGGACCAAAGTCTAGATTACTTTCCTTGTTTCCTTTTTCTTTTGTAAATTATTTTTATTTACGTTTTAGATTTAGAACAAGCAAATTACAAGCAACACAAAATGAAACTTTTTACCACTTTACCCAGACATGTTGTCCTTGTTGCCTTTTTATATGCCATAAAAGATGACATTTGATAGGTCATTGTGGGCAATAACTCTACTTTAGGTCCAGTTTTATTTTCCTCATTTAAAACTTAAAATAGTCCTGTAAATGCAGCTATTAAAAAGTACTGGAACTGCAAAGGCTGCTAACATTCAAATTAGGTAAACAAAGCACTCTTTTTTTGCATTCCTTTTAGGCCGAGTTGTGAATTGGATGTCCAATTCGCATGACAGGAGATTGTGCCCGGCTCTCAATGAAGACGGTTCAGAGAGCTCTGGGGCAGGTGTGGCGCCGATTGCACAGGGGTCCTGTGCACCTTTGGCCCTGTTTCAGGTTTGAATTCAGGCAAAAATTCAGGCCTGAATCACCCCTGAATGGATGCACCAGATCCCTGCTTTGAGCCGCATCCAATTTTAGTGTGAACCCAGCCTTAAAATAATTGTTGGGAGTTAGTGGTATCTATGCATGTATATGTATGTGCTTCACCGAACAATATAGCTGAAAACCACATGTGGCTTCCAAACTATTGCATAAGCACAACTAATGTATAGGGATTTTGTTGCTTTTTCAAAATTGTGGGAAATTCTTGTGCAAACATGCAGAAATATATAGCTCTGTCCTATATGTTCTGGCATGGTGTGTTTGGTATAGCGTGTTGGGATAAACCCTTTTGGGGGACAGTAGCAACACTGGAAAGTATTTTGATTTCCACAGTGCAACATTATCGCTATAGTTTTTTTAACCACTCCCCGCACAGCCTATAGCAGAATGGCGGCCGGGTGGTGGTTCAGTTATACTAACTGGGCGTCATATGACGTCCTGCAGAATAACAGCCGCCGCACGCCTGTGGGGCTGCACATCCTGGCGATCAGTGGTGCCGTGTGTCAGTCTGACGGAGGCTCTTTACCACATGATCAGATGTGTCCAATCACGGCTGATCACAATGAAAACAGGAAGAGCGATTGTCAGACGCACGTAGAGGAGAGCCGATCGGTGGCTCTCCTGACAGGGGGGGTCTGTGCTGATTGTTTATCAGCACAGCCCCCCTCAGATCCCACCCAGGACCACCATCATGCTGCCCAGGACCACCAGGATGCTCATCCACACTGGACCACCAGGTATGCCCCCCTAAACCACCAGGGAAATGCAAATCTGTGCCAAGGCAGCTGCCAATCAATGCCCAGGCAGCTGCCAATCAGTGCCCACTTACAATGCCTACCACTGCCAGTGCCACCAGGGATGCCTATCAGTGCCGCATATAAGTGCCACGTATCAGTGCCCATCGATGCCACCTATCAGTGCCCAGCAGTGCCACCTATCGGTGCCACCCATAAGTACCCATATTTGCAGCCTTTCAGTGCCCATCAGTGTCGCCTATCAGTGCCTATCAGTGCCACTCATAAGTGCCCATCAGTGCCACCTATCAATGCCCATCAGTGCTGCATATCAGTGCCACCCATCCGTGCCACATATCATTGCCCATCTTCGGTGCCTGTCAGTGCCTGTCAGTGCCCACTCATTGGTGCCACCTCATCGGCGCCGCCTTATCAGTGCCCATCATTGCCACCTTATCAGTGCCCATCAGTGAAGAAGAAAACGTACTTATTTACAAAATTTTATAACAGAAACAAAAGCAAAACTTTTATTTTTTTCAAAATTTTCGGTCTTTTTTTATTTGTTTAGCAAAAAATAAAAAACGCAGAGGTGATCAAATACCACCAAAAGAAAGCTCTATTTGTGGGAATAAAATGGTAAAAATGTAGTTTGTAACATGACCGCGCAATTGTCATTTAAACAGCGACAGCGCAGAAATCTGAAAATTGACTTGGGCAGGAAGGTGGGTAAGTGCCTGTTATTGAAGTGGTTATTATGCAGACTGATGCTCCAGTAAACCTTACAATTAACCCTTGTACACATGGTCAGAGATTCTGATGGAATGTGTCCTATCGGACCGTTTTGTCGGATAATCCGACTGTGTGTGGTATGCATCGGACTGTTTCCGTCTGAATATCTGTCGGACCCAATTTTCCAACTTGTTGGAAATATTTTCCGACAAACTGGTCCGATCGGACATACTCCGATCATGTGTAGAGAATTTTGATCGGACAAAGTGCCACGCATGCTCAGATCAAATTTCGACACCAAAGCTATTGGTTACTAGCGTGAACGTAGTCCCGTCGTAACGAAATAACGTCATCACGTTATGAACGATCGGATTTTCCGAAAACTTGGTTTCGGACACAATCCGTCGGACAAAATGCGTCGGACAAAATCCAACGGATTTGGTTGGCAGAATGTCCGACCGTGTGTACAAGGGCTTAATGATGCAGATACATAACAACAAATCTTATAATGTACTTTTATGACTTGTACTTTCTGGCTACTGATATCCTATGACACATGACTAAGTTAGCACATCTACAGTGCCCTGAAAAAGTATTCATACTTCTAGAAATTTTCCACATTTTGTCATGTTACAACCAAAAACATAAATGTATTTTATTGGGATTATATGTGATAGACTAACACAAAGTGGCACAACATTTTGAAGTGGAAGGAAAATAATAAATGGTTTTCTATTTTTTTTACAAATAAATATCTGAAAAGCATGGTGTGCATTTGTATTCAGCCCCCTTTACTCTGATACCCCTAAATAAAATCTAGTGAAACCAATTGCCTTCATAACTCACCTAATTAGCAAATAGAGTCCAACTGTATGTAATTTAATCTAAGTCTAAATACAGATGTTCTGTGAAGCTTTCAGATGTTTGTTAGAGAATCTTAGTGAACAAACAGCATCATGAAGGCCAAGGAACACATCAGACAGGTCAGGGATAAAGTTGTGGAGAAGTTTAATGCAGGGTTAGGTTATAAAAAAAACATTCCCAATCTTTGAACATCTCACAGAGCATTGTTTAATCCTTCATCTGAAAATGAAAAGAGTATGACACAACTGCAAACCTACCAAGGCATGACCATTTACCTAAACTTACAGGCGGGCCAAGGAGAGCATTAATCATAGAAGCAGCCAAGAGACCCACGGTAATTCTAGAGGAGCTACAGAGATCCACAGCTCAGGTGGGAGAATCTGTCCACAGGACAACTACTAGTAGTACACTCCACAAATCTAGCCTTTATGGAAGAGTGGCAAGAAGAAAGCCTTGATTAAAATAAAGCCATAAGAAGTCCTGTTTGCAGTTTGTGAGAAGCCATGTGGAACACACAGCAAACATGTGGAAGAAGGTGCTCTGGTCAGATGAGACCACAATTTTACTTTTTAGCCTAAAAGCAAAGTGCTATGTGTGACGGAAAACTAACACCGCACATCACCCTGAACACACCATCCCCACTGTGAAACATGGTGGTGGCAGCATCATGTTGTGGGGATGCTTTTCTCCAGCAGGGACAGGGAAGCGGGTCAGAGTTGATGGGAAGATGGAAGATTCTCGTCTTTTCATAAATTTTGGAGGGACGTCCACTTCTTGGTAATGTCACTGCTGTGCCATATTTTCTCCATTTGATGAGGACTGTCTTCACTGTGTTCCATGGTATAGGTCAGTGATGGCGAACCTTGGCACCCCAGATGTTATGGAACTACATTTCCCATGATGTTCATGCACTCTGCAGTGTAGTTGAGCATCATGGGAAATGTAGTTCCAAAACATCTGGGGTGCCAAGGTTTGCCATCACTGGTATAGGTAATGCCTTGGAAATTCTTTTCTATCCTTCTCCTGACTGACACCTTTTAACCACTTTCAGACCGGACCATTTTGCTGGTAAATGACCAGAGGTCTTTTTACACTTTGGCACTGCGCTGCTTTAACTGGTAATTGCGCGGTCATGCAATGTTGTACCCAAACAAAATTTGCGTCCTTTTCTTCCCACAAATAGAGCTTTCTTTTGATGGTATTTGATTGCCTCTGCGATTTTTATTTTTTGCGATATAAACGTAAAAAGACCGCAAATTTTGAAAAAAAATGATATTTTCTACTTTTTGTTATTAGAAAAATCCAATAAACTCAATTTTAGTCATACATTTAGGCCAAAATGTATTCAGCCACATGTCTTTGGTAAAAAAAAAGTCAATAATTGTATATTTATTGGTTTGCGCAAAAGTTGTCACATCTACAAACTAAGGTACGTTTTCTGGAATTTACGCAGCTTTTAGTTTACGACTGCCTATCTCATTTCTTGAGGTGCTAAAATGGCAGGGCAGTACAAAACCCCCCCAAATGACCCCATTTTGGAAAGTAGACCCCCTAAGGAAATTGATAAGAGCCCATTGAATATTTTATTTTTTTGCCTCAAGCGATTGAATAATGACAAAAAAAAAATTTTTTTTTTTTTACACAAAGTTGTCACTAAATGATATATTGCTCACACATGCTGGCGTATGTGAAATGACACCCCAAAATAAATTCTGCTGCTTCTCCTGAGTACGGGGATACCACATATGTGGGACTTTTTGGGAGCCTAGCCGCGTACGGGGCCCCGAAAACCAAGCACCGCCTTCAGGCTTTCTAAGGGCGTAAATTTTTGAGTTCACTTCTCACTACCTATTACAGTTTTGAAGGCCATAAAATGCCAAGATGGCACAAAACCCCCACAAATGACCCCATTTTAGAAAGTAGACACCCCAAGCTATTTGCTGAGAGGCATGTTGAGTTCATGGAATATTTTATATTTTGCCACAAGTTGCGGGAAAATTACAAACTTTTTTTTTTTTTTTTTTTTTTTCACAAAGTTGTCACTAAATGATATATTGCTCACACATGCCATGGGCATATGTGAAATGACACCCCAAAATAAATTCTGCTGCTTCTCCTGAGTACGGGGATACCACATATGTGGGACTTTTTGGGAGCCTAGCCGCGTACGGGGCCCCGAAAACCAAGCACCGCCTTCAGGCTTTCTAAGGGCGTAAATTTTTGAGTTCACTTCTCACTACCTATTACAGTTTTGAAGGCCATAAAATGCCAAGATGGCACAAAACCCCCACAAATGACCCCATTTTAGAAAGTAGACACCCCAAGCTATTTGCTGAGAGGCATGTTTAGGAATGGAACTGTCCAGTTATGATGATCCCTACAATCAGAACTATACACAATGAGTTTGTTTAGCTGTTTTAGAAGATTTAGGAGCACATGTTTAGAAGTTCCATTCGGCTAAATAAACTCATTGAAAAAAAAACTTCTACAAAAGATGCAAAAATATTTAATACTCACCTCACCTGCCGCCCAGACAATCGATCTATGTTGTATAGCAGAAGAAACTGCTGCTTCAAGGCTAAGTTCACCTTTACAGAACAAAATAATAAATGCACATATTTTTGCATTAAAAATTTTTTTTGCATCTATCCTTTTTTTGTGCAGAAGACTGGAAATCATAGCACCCATGCTCAGTAGATTATGGGTGCAATGTAGGCTCCTGCAGATGATTCAGCTCATACATCTGTACAGGCTTTCTGTTTGAAAACTGGAGTACATGTCAGAAGACTAAGAGACCACTTATCAGAGCTCCCACAGCCCAGTAAAAATACAAGTCTGTCAGGGTTTTTCACCTTACTGCATAGAATGCAGTAAGGTGAAAAACCTCCTATGCTGCAGCTGCCTCCTAGAGCCCCCTTATACTTGCCTGAACCCAGTCTTTCCAGCGACGGTGATGGGCACACCAGCTCCAGCCGGTGTGTCTTGGTCCCCACTGGATAGATTGATAGCAACAGGAGCCATTACCCCCCCACTGCAGTAAATCAAATTCAATGACATGGGAGCCGGGGGTGGAGCCAGGTCCTGATGTCTGTGGCAATGGACGGAGCAGCAGGACTCGAGAGCGTGCCCGCAAGAGTGCCCTCAGCTAAAGCACTTCTCCGTTGGGGCACTCGAGAAGAGGAGGAGCCAGGAGCACCATGGAGGGATCCCAGAAGAGGAGGATCTGGGCCACTCTGTGCAAAACCCTTGCACAGAGGAGGTAAGTATGGCATATTTGTTATAAAAAAAACAAGACTTTATAACCCCTTTAAGCCTTAAGAGAGCTTTAGTTTAAATATTCACCTTAGTTGTGTTTTCATACTTGTCTTGGGTTTTAACTCAAGACTTTGTGAAAAATAGCAGGTTATAAATAACATATTGAATGAAAATGTATTATGCCAAAAAATAAATATGGCATTTTTGGAATTGTGGCATTTGAAATAATTCTCAGATATTGCACACATAAATAGTACTATCAATTTCACCCAACTAAGCCATTCTGTTAAAGATCTTTGAAAAGTTTGCTACCATCTCTGACTTGGAGGTTATTGAAGCCAAATCAAAGGCCCTTAGTTTGACTCTCTCCCCACAAGACTTTGCCTCCCTAAAAACTTTGTTAGCTTTTTTTTTGTCTACTGACTCAATCTAAGTCCTGGCATATACCATGGTTGGGCAAAATCACAGACATTAAAATGACACTCCTCCTCAAAATCTTGTACCTTTTCTTGCCAGTTAACGAGCCCTTATATCACATGCATATACTTCAACAATGCTTTTCCCACTTTATATGGTGACACCCAAAACTCCCTAGACCCACATTTTTTTTGCCCAAAATACGGAGTAGTCTGGGGCTCCCCCATCTAATACACAACTACCATACAGCTCAAATGGTCCAACTGACCAAATTGCACTCGACAGTGAAGTGCAGTGCATATATATATTAAAAAACACATCACTTTACACTCCCTCACCCTCTGGGACTGAATAAAACACTGGAGAGATCATCTCCCACCCCACTTTTCTATGTTATCTTTCATGTAGAAGCCCTCACTGTACCCAGCCTATACTTATGCTGCCTCTTTCTAATCCGTGTTTGATTTAGCAGGCCCTGATGGGATCTTCCCTTTCTCAAGGCAATGCCAATGCATTCATGTGCCACCAACAGAACTTGTTTGGCTACTTTCAAATTAAATGGAGTGCTTTTAGGGCTGCAAGGAATTGGGAACATACCTTTGTATCTGGTGAGCATGCCCCATGGTTCACAGGTGCTGGACAAAAGTCATTGACCTTCTCTCCATAGCGTTTGGCAAAACTATTGCTCCAGATCCCACTAAAGCTATTCTAAATACCCCCCCCCCCCCCCCAGGCATTACCACTATGCATTTCAAGCTTCTAAACAGACAGTGGGAGCTGCCTGAAAAATCTCCTCTCTTAATCTAAATGTTACACATGCCATCCTACATGACCATGTCCCCACATATACTAAAATTTGGCAGCAGTGGATAGATATGTTCCTTCCCACTGTCAGGAGCATATAATGTTCCTGTTCCAGGACAGCTGCTGGTCTCATTCCAGCATCCTGGTTTTGGCTGAGCTGCGCCCTCCTTCTCTAAATGACCACCTGCAGGGTGATTAATGTAGACACAGCCTTTGGGTGGAGACCAAACCTGTTTTAAGCCTGCCAGGCCCTTAAATTCATGATTATGATAGTGTTTACAACACATGCTTCAAGCTCCCTGTTTGCTTGCCTTGTTGCTTTGACCTTTGCCTGATCAGTCCTGCCTGCTAGTTTGGATCCCCTTGTTATCTACCTTTTATTGGACTTTGGACTAATTTCTGGACCCTGAGTGCTTTCTGAACATTGTCTGCCTTGAACCTGGACTTCCATTGGATCACTCCGCCTGTTTGCCAACTGCAAGTACATATTTGCTGTGATCAGCTCGCATCTGCCCCAGCGTGGTAGCCAGGCACTATAGCACTGTGTATAAGAGCTGGGAGCTGAGCAATCAGTGGTCTTTGATTGCTTAGTTCTTGCTGTAGAGGCTGTGAGGGACTGATGCACAGTGTACTGGTAGGCCTGCTTGCCTTATGGTAAAGGGGGCTGCTATGGGTGAAGAACACAGAGCCAGCTATAGTGCAAACTTTTATACCATGCTACTTGACCTATAACAGCGCACTCCTTCCCTTTATCATCACAAGTAGCCTCCTCACCATGACATTGGCCCCCTCCGGGAACCCCCCTTTGCCCTTCTTCCCTTACCTCACCCGCTCACCTTCCTACTTCCCTATCCTTCCTACTTCCCTATCCTCTCACTCTTTTACTATTACTTGAGGGATTCATTGTTTCCCATCATAATTTCTGTGCTCATTGGTTTATGACCTCTAGTTATAATGTAAGTTCTTTTAGCGCAATATAAGTGGCTTCAGCCAACATTCTGTAATGTATGGCCCATCTTCCTTAAGTGTTGTGTAGATTATTTGAAAACCTGAATAAAAATCTTCGGCTAGAAAGAATATAAATTTCATTAATCTAACATACTGTATACATAATGCAAACATATGAAATGTAATAATTTAGCCCATTGCATTTTTTTTATTATTTTCCTTTAGCATATTTAGGCATTTTTGATCCCATAGACTTGAAAATGTCTGTAAACATGTGATATGTGCATTTTTGCATGTATTTTTACACCTGAAACATTTCTCTTCTGCTATAGAACCCCTCTCTTCCCCTTACTCAACTTGAGAAAAAAACACCTGAAGATTGATACATAAAAAATGCCTGTAACACACCTGGTATATGTCTGAAGACTTTCAAATATTTTCTGATCGTTAACCTAAAACCTGAATTCAAAACCCAATAGGTTTATTGGTCATACCCAAGTTAAGGTATAACTAAAGGGAAAACATTTTTTTAGTTTAGAGTATAAATGGATTAGAATAGCTGTCAGCTTTTTATTGCTACCTCTTTCCCCCGTTAGGGAGATTCACCCTCTCTATTAGTCCCATTTACCATATCCTTAAAAGTGAAAGTAAAAGAAAATCCCAAATCTTGGGTTGTTCCCAGAACAGCAATAGAGGGGAGATCTTCCAATGGGGACACTAGTTTTGGTGGCCTGAGGACCCCCAGTGAATTCCCTTAATTTGCAGGGATTTCCTCGCACTTCCTATTATGGGCAGCATGTGAAGGTAAATCTCCTCAATGGGTAAAAAAACAAAACCAAAAGGGGTTAAAGTCCTCCCTTACTCTATCCAAAGTGAAAAAAAAAGTTTTGCCAATAATTCTATTTCGACTTCTTACAGCCTGCATTTTGTACCAGTTTCAAGTTTGATTACAGGTTATCGACATCTGAAATGAACCTTCCGATACTAACTAATGGAATATGGTTATATAACACTGACTGTAATCATTTAATCCACAAGTTCTTAGTACAATATAGCAATTTGTTCTTGAACTGACATGATTTTGAATGTATTTATCAATCATTTCCTTTTATTCGTGTAAGCAAAAACACTTTCTCTGTGATATTCAGTATCAAATTACTGTACTAAGCAAAACCTCATTTGACCTTTGAAATCTAAGACTGTACTCTGCTCCATATGTTGCACAGAGTATGTACATAGTAACCGAATACTACCAACACACACAAGGTTTGCTTGAAAGACTATTGTGCAGTATGCTGTAATTATAATTGTTTTTGTAGGTTTTGGACAGGCAGCTAAAAATGTATATGTTGTGTGTACGTTATCATGATTAGCCATACTATAATTTTGCAACTAATGGGTTAGAACTTAGAAAATCTAAAAATATAAAAGAAGACCAGTCATTTATCATTCACACTTCAATTCTTGCTCTCTCTAAGGCCTCTATATTTTAGGTATACATAAATGCACAGATATATTAAAAATATAAAATTGACTTGGATTATCGCTTCTCTGTCTTTTGACTAAGATCAAGTGCAGTATCTGTTCTTATCAGTTTCCAGAGGAGGTGCTGTGCTACTCCCAAAGGGGAGAGCTATGCAAATCCAGTGGTGTAATTGCACCTGGAAGGGTAGTTTCAGATACTGGGGGCCGATCAATGGTTGAGAGGAGCCACCTGGAAGGGTGCTCCTGGGGGGGATGGGTGCTGCACCGGGTCTGGACAGAGGGTCGGGTCCCTGGCCTTCTGGACTAGATTGGTGTAGTCCTTGCTCCAGTCAGTTTTTCGGGGGAGAACACTGGCCCACCTTTCCGGGGGGGGGGGGGCAGTTAGTAATTTCCGCATGTAATTAAGTAGGAGTGACAGGAGCGGTGGTTGATCCTTGGGGTCAGGGGCTCTCCCTAAGCTCTCAGAACTCCAGGTCTTTCTGGTTTGGGTGGGGGCAGCATTGACTGGGCTGTTGGTCAGGTTTGAGAGTAAAGCCCGTGGTGAATGTGCCCCTGGAGTGGCAGTCCGGGGGTGTCATAATTCTCACTGTGTGGATGAGAACACTTTGAGTCTTGTTGACACCATGGTCACTTCACAACACACTTTTTTTCACACCTGCCTCTAGGGCCGAGCCTTTTGGCTAGGACCAGCCATTGTATTGCACAATGGCTACTTTCACTTCTCCCACTTCCTTCTCCCCACTTTCTATTTATTTACCCCTGTGTTCGTCACTTTTTTGTACTTTTTTTTGTTTTTTTATACGTTTGTCACAGTGTGATTAGTAGGGTGTGGGTCCTCAGGCTTATCCTGACAGTCATGCGTGGGAGTGGACATGGCCTTCTGGCTTGGTTCGCCCTTTCTCATGGGGTCTCCCTTTCGGGGGAGCCCCACCGAGTACTGAGGTGGGTCTGTTTCGGCAGACCCTCCAGAGAAAGGAGTCTGTCTAGTTTCGAACAGATGGGCTAAGTGAGTACCGCAGTCCCCATCTGGAGCCTAATGCACCAGGGGATCAGGGTAAGGTCCTTCCTAGGTATGACCGTGTAACACCCTTTGCATGTTTTGTGTCACTCTTTATGTGTGTGCACTTTTTTGGCACCAGGTGGAGTTTTTGGGTGTGTATTACACGCCACTGGCTTTTCAAGAAAAAAAAATGAAAAATTGACTTGGATTATTAACCACTTGCCGACCGCCTAACGCCGATCTACGTCATCAGAATGGCACGGGCAGGCATAAGCACGTAGATGTACGTGTTTTGCCTCCCGCGGGTCGGGGGCCCGATCGGGCCCCCGCCCGGTGCCTGCGGCGGTCGGTTTTCGTTCGGGAGCGATCCCGGACGAGGGGACGGCCATTCATTCATGGCCACCCCCTCGCGATCGCTCCCGACGAATGGAAATCCCCGGTGACATCACTTCCTCTCCTGTAATGTAAACACAGGAGAGGAAGTGATGTATTCTCTCCTCCGTGTCGGTATTTTTCGTTCCGACACGGAGGAGAGCGGATCAGTGAGTTGCACCAACACATCCCACACACAGTAGAACATGCCAGGCACACTCACACCCCCCCTTTACCCCCCGATCACCCCCCCAATTACCCCTGCCCCCCAGTCACAGTGACACCAATGTCATTTTTTTTTTTTTTTTTTTTTTTTTGCATTGGTGTCATTTGTGACTGTAATAACTGTTAGGGCAGTTAGGGTTAGCCCCCTTTAGTTCTAATGTACCCCCCTAACCCCCCCAATAAAGGTTTAACCCCGTGATCACCCCCCGTCGCCAGTGTCACTAAGGCTGGGTTCACATTGCAGCGGTTTATGAGAACGAATGTGATTCGCACCGCACTGCAGTGCAAATCACATCCGATCTCTGTGCGATTCGAGTTCAGCCATTCGCCGCACCCGCCGCACCCGCCACACCCGCCGCACCCGCCGCAAATTCGCACGGGACCCTTTTTTTGGCCCGCAGCAGAATCGGATCGCATGGGTGTTCACACCATGCGATCCGAGTTTGCAGATCGCACTGCGATATGCGAACTGATCTGGGGGTGTCAGTAACATTTCACTGACACTCCCAGCAGTTCGCATAGGGCAGTGTGAACTGCCGCCGGGAGGCATGCGATGCGGGAACCCGCCGCGGATTCGCGGCGTTTCCGCATCGCTCCAGTGTGAACCCAGCCTAATAAGCGATCATTTTTCTGATCGCCGTATTAGTGTCACAGGTGACGCTAGTTAGGCAGGTAGGTATTTAGGTTCGCCGCAGCTTTTTATAGCGCTAGGGACCCCCATATACTACCGCATAAAGCCCCCTGATTGCCCCCTAGTTAACCCTTTCACCAGTGATCACCATATAACTGTTACAGGTGACGCTGGTTGGTTAGTTATTTTTTTATAGTTTCAGGGCACCCGCCATTTATTACCTAATAAAGGTTTAACCCCCTGATCACCCGGCAGGTGTCATTTGTGACTAATAACTGTTAGGGCAGTTAGGGTTAGCCCCCTTTAGTTCTAAGGTACCCCCCTAACCCCCCCAATAAAGGTTTAACCCCGTGATCACCCCCCGTCGCCAGTGTCACTAAGGCTGGGTTCACATTGCAGCGGTTTATGAGAACGGATGTGATTCGCACCGCACTGCAGTGCAAATCACATCCGATCTCTGTGCGATTCGAGTTCAGCTATACAGATAGTATGGCTGAATTCGTGTCGCACCCGCCGCACCCGCCGCAAACTCGCACGGGACCCTTTTTTTGGTCCGCAGCAGAATCGGATCGCATGGGTGTTCACACCATGCGATCCAAGTTTGCAGATCGCACTGCGATATGCGAACTGATCTGGGGGTGTCATTAACATTTCACTGACACTCCCAGCAGTTCGCATAGGGCAGTGTGAACTGCCGCCGGGAGGCATGCGATGCGGGAACCCGCCGCGCATTCGTGGCGTTCCCGCATCGCTCCAGTGTGAACCCAGCCTAATAAGCGATCGTTTTTCTGATCGCTGTATTAGTGTCACAGGTGACGCTAGTTAGGCAGGTAGGTATTTAGGTTCGCCGCAGCTTTTTATAGCGCCAGGGACCCCCATATACTACCGCATAAAGCCCCCTGATTGCCCCCTAGTTAACCCTTTCACCAGTGATCACCATATAACTGTTACAGGTGACGCTGGTTGGTTAGTTATTTTTTTATAGTTTCAGGGCACCCGCCATTTATTACCTAGTCTCACTAGTGTACCCCTAAATTTAGGGGTGTCTACTTTCTAAAATGGGGTCATTTGGGGGGGGGGGGGTTTGTGCCATCTTGGCATTTTATGGCCTTCAAAACTGTAACGCCCTTAGAAAGCCTGAAGGCGGTGCTTGGTTTTTGGGGCCCCGTACGCGGCTAGGCTCCCAAAAAGTCCCACATATGTGGTATCCCCGTACTCAGGAGAAGCAGCAGAATTTATTTTGGGGTGTCATTTCACATATGCCCATGGCATGCGTGAGCAATATATCATTTAGTGACAACTTTGTGAAAAAAAAAAAAAGTTTGTAATTTTCCCGCAACTTGTGGCAAAATATAAAATATTCCATGGACTCAACATGCCTCTCAGCAAATAGCTTGGGGTGTCTACTTTCTAAAATGGGGTCATTTGTGGGGGTTTTGTGCCATCTTGGCATTTTATGGCCTTCAAAACTGTAATAGGTAGTGAGAAGTGAACTCAAAAAATTACGCCCTTAGAAAGCCTGAAGGCGGTGCTTGGTTTTCGGGGCCCCGTACGCGGCTAGGCTCCCAAAAAGTCCCACATATGTGGTATCCCCGTACTCAGGAGAAGCAGCAGAATTTATTTTGGGGTGTCATTTCACATATGCCCATGGCATGCATGAGCAATATATCATTTAGTGACAACTTTGTGAAAAAAAAAAAAAAAAAAAAAAGTTTGTAATTTTCCCGCAACTTGTGGCAAAATATAAAATATTCCATGGACTCAACATGCCTCTCAGCAAATAGCTTGGGGTGTCTACTTTCTAAAATGGGGTCATTTGTGGGGGTTTTGTGCCATCTTGGCATTTTATGGCCTTCAAAACTGTAATAGGTAGTGAGGCGTGAAATCAAAAATTTACGCCCTTAGAAAGCCTGAAGGCGGTGCTTGGTTTTCGGGGCCCTGTACGCGGCTAGGCTCCCAAAAAGTCCCACATATGTGGTATCCCCGTACTCAGGAGAAGCAGCAGAATTTATTTTGGGGTGTCATTTCACATACGCCCATAGCATGTGTGAGCAATATATCATTTAGTGACAACTTTGTGTAAAAAAAAAAAAAAAATTTTTTTTTTGTCATTATTCAATCGCTTGAGGCAAAAAAATAAAATATTCAATGGGCTCAACATGCCTCTTATCAATTTCCTTAGGGGGTCTACTTTCCAAAATGGGGTCATTTGGGGGGGTTTTGTACTGCCCTGTCATTTTAGCACCTCAAGAAATGAGATAGGCAGTCGTAAACTAAAAGCTGCGTAAATTCCAGAAAACGTACCTTAGTTTGTAGATGTGACAACTTTTGCGCAAACCAATAAATATACAATTATTGACTTTTTTTTTACCAAAGACATGTGGCTGAATACATTTTGTCCTAAATGTATGACTAAAATTGAGTTTATTGGATTTTTCTAATAACAAAAAGTAGAAAATATCATTTTTTTTCAAAATTTGCGGTCTTTTTACGTTTATATCGCAAAAAATAAAAATCGCAGAGGCAATCAAATACCATCAAAAGAAAGCTCTATTTGTGGGAAGAAAAGGACGCAAATTTTGTTTGGGTACAACATTGCATGACCGCGCAATTACCAGTTAAAGCAGCGCAGTGCCAAAGTGTAAAAAGACCTCTGGTCATTTACCAGCAAAATGGTCCGGTCTGAAAGTGGTTAAAGTGGAAAGGCAGAAAGTTTTTACCTTAATGCATTAAGGTAAAAAACCTTCTGGGTGCAGCTCCCCCCAGCCCCCCCAATACTCACCTAAAACCCCATCTTGATCCAGTGATGTGCATAAGAGCAGCGGCTCTCTCGGGTCTCTCTCTCCTCATTGGCTCACACTGCTGCTGTCAATCACAGCTGGTGAGACAATGAGGATACAGTGAAGCAAAGCTGTGCTATGTTTGTGAATGGACTCAAGCAAGTCTGCTGTGTACACATGGGAATCTGGAGAACCTTTGATCAGGTCAGACATTCAAGCCCTCAACTAAACAAATGTCTAGTAGTAAATCCATTTGCCAGTTCAGCCCCGCTTAGCCATGACACTAAAGGCTAATCTGGATTTCCTTTATGAATTATTTAATAAAATATTCACAATTCTAGAGAAAATAGTAACATTATTGCCATCTTTATGGTAAAACAGGATGGCAAGAAAATTCATATGCTGAATAATAATTCTTTAATAAATGCAACAACTATAGTTAACTAGACAAATAAATAACACATTCTGTATGTAAATATGCCTGCATAATTAGTAGAAACGTATTATTAACATTACCCTTTATTACATGCATTTTCATAATATGTTAGTTTTTATTTTCATATCATGTTTAACATTCACATCAGTTCCTTCCTGATGAATGACCAACAGAGAATAACACAGACAACAGGAGAACAAATTTTGCTATGCACAGTACTGAACCAAGACTTAAGCAAAGCTAAGCAGTGCAACCAACCACTGTGTCATCACCGCACACCATAAGCACAAGTTTGCTCTTTAACATTAATCTTTTCTTGTAGATGTCATTGACTGTAATTTTGACATCTTTATAGACACATTTGTTCTAAATTGTTACAAAACCAAATGCCAAATTTAGAATTGTCATGATATATATGTATAATATATATATATATATATATATATATATATATATAACATTTTAAAGTTCAAAAAATCAAGTTGATCAAGCAAAGAGTACATTTTTTTACAGTAGATACTGTGCTGTATTTTTTTTTCTAAATTTCCGATGTGGCCGTTGTTTTATAACTTATGTGAAGCTGAATGATGTTTTAATATCAGAATATCAGTGTCCATCTCTTTTGACCTTGAGCAGATTACTTTGCATACTGTGTTCAAAGAAATTACATTATAATCTTTATAGGCAGTTGTACATGGAAAACATTTGCCAAAATATTAAAATGCATACTTATGAAGTCTGCAAAACTAAAAGTAATCACAATTCATAAATCTTCTAAGCACATGAAATTCAAATATATATTAATATATAACTACCACACAGTTGACGTATTATATATATATATATAAATATATATATATATATATTATCTCACAAAAGTGAGTAGACCCCTCACATTCTTGTAAATATTTTATTATATCTTTTCATGTGACAACACTGAAGAAATTAAACTTTGCTACAATGTAAAGTAGTGAGTGTACAGCTTGTATGACAGTGTAAATTTGCTGTCCCCTCAAAATAATACAACAGGCAGCCATTAATGTCTAAACCTCTGGCAACAAAGTAGAGTATACCCCTAACTGAAAATGTCCAAATTGGGCCCGATTAGCCATTTTCCCTCCCAGGTGTTATGGGACTCATTAGTGTCTCAGATGGGAATGAGGAGCAGGTGTGTTAAATTTGGTGTTATTGCTCTCACTCTCTCATACTGGTCACTGGAAGTTCAAAATGCCAGCTCATGGCAAAGAACTCTCTGAGGATCTGAAAAAAGAATTGTTGCTCTACAGAAAGATGGCTTAAGCTATAAGAAGATTGCCAAGACCCTAAAACTGAGCTACAGCATGGTGGCCAAGACCATACAGCGGTTTAACAGGACAGGTTCCACTCAGAACAGGCCTTGCCATGTTCGATCAAAGAATTTGAGTGCACATGCTCAGAGTCATATTCAGAGGTTGTCTTTGGGAAATAGATACATGAGTGCTGCCATCATTGCTGCAGAGGTTGAAGGGGGGGGGGGGGGGGTCAGCCTGTCAGTGCTTCGAATATACACTGCACACTGCATCAAATTGGTCTGCATGGCTGTCATCCCAGAAGGAAGGCTCTTCTAAAGATGATGCACAAGAAAGCCCACAAACAGTTTACTGAAGACAAGCAGACTAAGGACATGGATTACTGGAACCATGTCCTGTGGTCTGATGAGAACAAGACAAACTTATTTGGTTTAGATGGTGTCAAGCATGTATGGCGGCAACCAGGTGAGGAGTACAAAGACAAGTGAGTCTTGCCTACAGTCAAGCATGGCGGTGGGAGTATCATGGTCTGGGGCTGCATGAGTGCTTCCGGCACTGGGCAGCTACAATTCATTGAATGCCAGCATGTACTGTAACATACTGAAGCAAAGCATGATCCCCTCCCTTCAGAGACTGGGCCGCAGGGCAGTATTCCAACATAGTAACGACCCCAAACACATCTCCAAGACAACCACTGCCTTGCTAAAGAAGCTGAGGGTAAAGTTGATGGACTGGCCAAGCATGTCTCCAGACCTAAACTGTATTGAACAATTGTGGGGCATCCTCATATAGAAGATGGAGGAATACAAGGTCTCTAACATCCACCAGCTCCTTAATGTCGTCATGGAGGAGTGGAAGAGGACTCCAGTGGCAACCTGTGAAGCTCTGGTAAACTCAAGAGAGTTAGGGCAGTTCTTGAAAATAATGGTGGCCACACAAAATATTGTCACTTTGGGCCCAATTTGGAAATGTTCACTTAGGGGTGTACTCACTTTTGTTGCCAGCAGTTTAGACATTAATAGATGTGTGTTGAGTTATTTTCAGGGGACAGCAATTTTACACTGTTATACAAGCTGTACACTCACTACTTTACATGGTAGCAAAGTGTCATTTCTTCAGTGTTGTCACATGAAAAGATATAATAAAATACTTAGAAAAAATGTGAGGGGTGTACTTACTTTTGTGAGCTACTGTGTATAGATTATATATATATATATATATATATATATATATATATATATATACACACAGCCTTCACATTTTCCACTCGCCTACTCGCATTCTGCTGAATGGGAGCTGTTCTCCCAGCGATTGCCCCCGGGGGAAGAGAGAGTGGAGGAGAGATGAGCTGGCTGGATCACAGAGCGGGGATTACCCACTATAACAGCTTACATTTGAATTACCGTCCGCTTATGGTCATGCACAGCCCCGCCTCCTGACCAGGTGCCTGTGACAGTGAGAACACATCCCAGGATTGGAGTGGTGTTCTGTCTGTCACAGGCTAGGGGTCAGGAGGCGGAGCTGTGTTTGAGCATGAGCGGATGACAATTCAAATGTAAGCTGTTACTGCAGGCAATCTCCGCTCTGTGATGAGCTGGCTACCCTCTCTATTCCTCTGGACAGGTCATGCTGCAATCTTGGGCACAGGCGAGGCTGGAATTATGGGCACAGGTCACACTGCAATGATTGGCACAGGTGAGGCTGCATTGGTGGACACTGGTCACACTGCAATGATGGGCACAGGTAACGCTGCAATGATGGGCACAGGTAACGCTGCAATGATGGGCACAGGTCATGCTGCAATGATGGGCACCGATCACGCTGTAATGATGGGCACTGGTGAGGCTGAATTTGTAGGCACTGGTCACATTGCAATGATGGGCACAGGCGAGGCTGCATTGGTGGGCACTGATCATGCTGAATTGATGGGCAAAAGTCACACTGCAATGATGGGCATAGGTCATGCTGCATTAGTGGGCACTGGTCATGATGCATTGATTGGCACTGGTCCCGCTGCATAGATGGCCACAGATGAGGCACAGGTCAGGCTGCATTGATGGGCACAGGTGAAGATGCATTGATGGGCATAGGTGAGGATGCGTTGATGGGCACTGGTAAGGCTGCACTGATGGGCAGTAAGTTGGTGTTCGTGTTTATTTTTGTAACTTAACTCTGCATAAAACATTTAAGTGGCATTACATGAGATCATTTAGGAGGGCGTATTTAGGGGTAGAATTAGGGGCGGGGCAGGATAGGGGTTGGGTGGGGCAACTGGTGGCGAGTAACCCTTAAGGCTTGGCTAGTAGTTCAGGACTTGAAATTTTGAGCCCTATGTCTATATATATATATATATATATATATATATATATATATATATATATGTTGTACATGACCAAAGATCACAATATAATAGTCAACAGTGTGATTATTTTGAAGAAATGTTATCATATATTTTATGTATGGGAGTTTTGCAGAACTTGAGATCTTAAGAAATAATGGGAATAGATTGTTTAGGGTAATTATACAATATTCCTTTTAATGCTTCAAACTGGTAGTAGATTGGTGCAAAATTGTAGCACAGCTGTGCAACAATTTCTTCCTGTGCAGAATGAGAATAGTTATTTGTAGACCTCAAAAGACCAGTGTCTGTTGATAATGTAGAAATCAATATAGATAACATGACATTTGCCATCACTGCATCATAAAACATTAAAGAGGAGATCACTGGTATGCCCTGACTAGTGGATATGCATGTCATTTAAAGGGAGGATTGCCCAAGGGTCACTGTTTATGAGCATTCTCAGAAGGATGAGTTCACTGAATCTGTAACACCATGATTTCTTTCTCTGTATTGTACTCTACCCAAGCATCTTCCCTTAATTGAGGGAACATATGTAGGCTAATGAATGCTTTTTAACTTATCCAGTTCCCGACCAGCACACGCTGATGTACGTCGGCAGAATGGCACGCACTGGCCGGGACCTCCATGAGTCTGGACGCGGGTCCCACAGACTCGATCGCCGAGGGGATACCTGCGATCCCCTCACGGAGAGGAAGAACGGGGAGAAGCTAATGTAAACAAGCATCTCCTCGTTCTGCCTAGTGACAATGTCACTGATCTCTGCTCCCTGTGATCTGGAGCAGAGATCAGTGACGTGTCACACATAGCCACGCCCCTCCACAATTCGAAACACTCCCTAGGACATACTTAACCCTTACACTGCCCCCTAGTGGTTAACCCCTTCACTGCCAGTGTCATTTACACAGGAATCAGTGCATTTGTATAGCACCGATTGCTGTATACATGACAACGGTCCCAAAAATGTGACAACAATGTCTGATGTGTCTGCCGTAATGTCGCAGTCACAATAAAAATTGCTGATCACCACCATTACTAGTAAAAAATAAATAAATAAAAATGCCATAAAACTATCTCCTATTTTGTAAACGCTATAACTTTTGCGCAAACCAATCAATATACGCTTATTGTGATTTTTTTTGTACCAAAAATATGTAGAAGACTACGTATCGGGCTAAACTGAGGAAAAAAATGTTTTTTTTAATATATTTGTAGGTGATGTTTATTATAGCAAAATGTAAAAAATACTGAGTTTTTTTTTCAAAATTGGCACTCTTTTTTTGTTTATAGCGCAAAAAAATAAAAAAGGCAGGAATGATCAAATACCACCAAAAGAAAGCTCTATTTGTGGCAAAAAAGGGGCGTCAATTTTGTTTGGGAGCCACATCGCACGACTGCGCAATTGTCAGTTAAAGCAACGCAGTGCCAAATCGCAAAAAAAAAGTGCTCTGGTCTTTGGACAGCAAAATGGTCCGGGGCTTAAGTGGTTATAGAAGAGAAAGGTATACCTTTTATAACAAGGTAAAGACTAAACATAAAGTAAATCATATATACTGTATATTTAGATACAATAGTTATGAAAATGTTATAAACCATGTATAACCCTTTATACTGTATAAAACAAAGCTGAAAAAAGCTGAACGTACATGCCACTATACTGGACTTTTGTATTTAAAATATAGGTTTTTCCAATAGCACACACAGCATTTATTTATTTTTTGTGTGTTTGCAGTAAGAAATGCCTGGCTTATTTGGGAAACATCAATTCATACACTAATTTCAAGTTGTAATGCAATATTGCCTTTGATCTCTTTTGTATATAATGCGGTGCTCAACTTTAACCTTGTAAATGATTGAAAAGTCATTATAAAGCATTATGTATAAAGACAACAGAACACAGCTAAGCAGTCATGTCCATAACAGAGCTCTTAATAACTGTGCCGTAAACTTCTGTCAGTATTATGGACACTTTTTTTCTTATAAATATATTACTAGACAGATAAGGCTGAAATTTGCTACTTCAGTTGTGACCCTCATGTCATTAAGTGACAAAGCATAAGATTGTCATCATGAAGAAAAGCATTGAATACACTTCCCTTTTAAACTTTGTAGCTAAACAATCTTTTAATTGGGCAGAAATGTGTATTCAGAAAATAGTATACACTAAATCCATTATGTCAGATGTAACAATTGCACTTCCTTTTATAATCTCTTTCAACCTCGCCAACGTGATGTCTTTTTGAACTTTTTGAAGTTGAAAATGTAAATGTCTCGTGCCCTGTCAGTTACACTTAACTAACAAAACAACAAAAACAATCATTTGTATTCTTATTAAAATTCTAAAGTATCATTTTTTTTACAGCTGGCTTTGTTCATTTTCATACTTTGTCTTTCTTTTTAAAATACAACTCTTACACTGTTTATATCTGCATAAGCTCTTGCTTTGTCCCTTTCCTCTGCATATATTAGTAGTTTGTGCACTAAAGCAATCTTATCAATACAAAAAAAAAAAAAGAAAAAACGCATATGAAGTCTTTGAAATGTCTTGAGTAAACCTTTAACTTTGCAAATGTAGACAGAAAAGAGCCCCCTTATGGATGAGAAGTAAAGATGTGCTGAAATGGAAATTATGTTACACTTACATACTATACTTTGTTAATGGTCCACGTCACATGTTTACCATATACACTATATTGTCAGACGTATTAAGACACAAGTTTAATGGCATCCCAGACTTAGCCCTTGTACACACGGTCGGAGATTCTGACAACCAAATCCATCAGAGTAATTACGACGGATTAATTCCGGAAGAGGTCCGGAAGTGATGTTGCATACACACGGTCGGACTAAGTTGTCGGAAAATCCGATTGTACATAACGTGATGACGTTATTTTGTTACGACGGGACTACGTTCAGGCTAGTAGCCAATAGCTTTGGTCTAGGAATTTGATCTGAGCATGCGTGGCACTTTGTCCATCGGAGTAGGCTACACATGATTGGAGTATGTCCGATAGGAGCATTTTGTCGGAAAATTTTCTTGGCAAGTTGGAAAAATTGGTCCGTCGGATACTCCGGCAGAAAAAGTCTGATGCAGACCACACACAGTCGGAATATCCGTCAAAACGGTCCCATAGGACACATAGGACACATTCCGACCGTGTGTACAAGGGCTAAAAGGTTTAGGAGTGCATCTATGGCAGTGTTTGACCATTCTTCCAGAAGCGCATTTGTGAGGTCAGGCACTGATGTGGACAAGAAAGCCTGACTCACAGTCTCCGCTCTAATTCTTCCCAAAGGTCTTCTATTGGGTGCAAGCCAGTCAAGTTCCTCCATCCCAAACTCGCTCAACTATGTCTTTTTTGACCTTGCACTGGTCTATATCATTTGATGGAAGGGGGATTATGATGTGGTGTTGTTTTTCACCAGACTTGCCCCTTAGTTCCAGTGAAGAGAACTCTTAAGGCGTCAGCATACCAAGACATTTTGGATAATTTCATGCTCCCAACTTTGTGGGAACAGTTTAGGGATGGCCCCTTCCTGTTCCAACATGACTGCTCGCCAGTGCACAAAGCAAGGTCCATAAAGACATAAATGAGCGTGTTTTAGGTGAGTGAACTTGACTGGCCTGCACAGAGTCCTGACTTCAACCCGATAGAACATCTTTAGGATGAATTAGAGCAGAGACTGTGAGCCAGGCCTTCTTGTCCAACATCAGTGCCTGACCTCACAAATGCACTTCTGGAAGAATGGTCAAAGATTCCCATAGTCACACTCCTAAACCTCATGGACAGCCTACCCACAAGAGTTGAAGCTGTTATAGCTGCAAAGAAGGTTCAACTCAATATTAAACTATACAGACTAATGCCTCGTACACATAATTGGATTTTCCAACAACAAAACCGTGGAATTTTGTTTGAAGGGTGTTGGCTCAAACTTGTCTTGCATACACACAGTCATACAAATGTTGGCCAACAATTACGAACGTAGTGACGTACTGGACATACTAAGTAGTTTTTCAGCTTTTTGGAGCCACACTTTGGGCTCCTTCTGCTAATTTTGTGTTATTGGAAGTTTGGTGAGTGTAGATTCATGCTTTTCAGTTAGTTTCTGAACGGTCATTCGTCAACCAGACATGTTGCGGAATCAGAGGAGATAACGTGTTATTTATTATTGGCGTTTATTGCTTTGCTATTATTTTTTTGGTTGAATAATGATTTGATTTGGTATATTTTCTATATTTTTGGATGCATAGAATGCACTTTTTGGTTAAGTTCTATTGGCAGATAGCATGTCTAATTTTATTTGTTTTATTTTTTTAATGCTAATCAAAAAAATTGTGTAGAATAATACTTGGCTATGTGTTTTACTTCAAATGACAGTTTGGGAGTAGGCAGATACATAAAAAAAAAATACAATGTAAAATTGAAAAGGGACACCAACATAGTTGTATCTTTGATCTTATAAACTAGGGGATAATGGTGTTGTGGTAACTTGCACAAAAAAACAAAACAAAAAAAAAACCATAATAATATTATTCTTGATATCACTAGAAAAAAAAAGCCTTTAAAAATTATTTTGCAATAACTCCATCAGTATCACCAGTAGGGATGAGCTTCGTGTTCGAGTCGAACGTACGTTCGACTCGAACATTGGCTGTTCGGCCGTTCGGCGAATTCCGAACGTTTGGGCCGTTCGCGTCAAAATTCGAGTGACGCGCGCGGACCACAATGCACTGCGGTGGCGCAGTGCATTGCTGCCCCATGATTGGCCAAGCATGCACTGTGACCCCGCATGCTTGGCCAATCGCAGCGCCGGCAGCGAGGAGAGCCATGATTGGCCACAGGCATCCTGCCTGTGGCCAATCATAGCTCAGGCTGTGTAGTGCACGCCCCACACTATATAAGGCCGCCTTTGAGGCGGCCTCGTGTAGTGTGTTAGTTAGCATCTGAAGCAGTGGGTGTTCTGTGTACCTTCAACACAGTTACACACCAATCGTTTTTGGCTGATTTCCTATCTTGCTGCTGTGTAGTGGTTGTTGTCTGTGCCCTGACTGCAGTATACACCACTATATTCACCTCACCTATATAGCTAGTGATCTAGCTTTAACCACTTAACAACTGCCCATTGCCGATTAACGGCTTCAGGGCGGTTGTTTAACTCTGAGAGGCCGTTAATTAACGGCCTCCCAGAATTCTGCTCTCGCGCGCCCCCTGGGGCGCGCACTCGAGAGCATCCGTGACCGCCGGGTCCACAGGACCCGGCGCATCACGGATCACGGTAAACGGCCGCTCATAGCGGCCGTTTACCACGTGATCGCTCCATCAAATGACGGAGTGATCACTTGTAAACAAACCGGCGTCATGTTATGACGCCGGTTCCTCCCTCCCCTCTCTGTACCGATCGGTACAGCGCAGGGGAAAGAGATCGGTGTCAGCAGCGATGTGTGCTGCATCTGCAGTGCCCACATCACTGCTCACCGAATTTAACCCCTCAATTCCCTGCCAATACTCTGCAATACCAGTGCATACTCTGCAGTACCCTGCCATTACTCTGCAGTACCCTGCCATTACTCTGCAGTACCCCGCCATTACTCTGCAGTGCAGTACCCTGCCATTACTCTGCAGTACCCTGCCATTACTCTGCAGTAACCCCCATTACTCTGCAGTACCCTGCCATTACTCTGCAGTACCCCCCATTACTCTGCAGTACCCTGCCATTACTCTGCAGTACCCCCCATTACTCTGTAGTAACCCCCATTACTCTGCAGTAACCCCCATTACTCTGCAGTACCCCCCAATACTCTGCAGTACCCGCCATTACTCTGCAGTACCCGCCATTACTCTGCAGTACCCCCAATACTCTGCAGTACCCTGCCATTACTCTGTAGTACCCCCCAATACTCTGCAGTACCCTGCTATTACTCTGTAGTACCCCGCCAATACCCCGCCAATACTCTGTAATACCCTGCCATAAATTGCCATACCCAGCCATACTCGGAGATACCCAGCCATACTCGGTGATACCCTGAAATACCCAGCCATAGACGCCCCCCACCCCTCACCGCCCTCCGGTGCTTCTACCAACTCGCCAGTACGATCAAAGCCAGAATCTTTTTTTTATTTTTTATTTCAGGCTTCCCAGCCTAGAGGTGAGATGTGGGGTCATATTGACCCCCCAGATTTCACTGTAAAGAGGACCTGTCACCCCATATTCCTATTACAAGGGATGTTTACATTTCTTGTAATAGGAATAAAAGTGATCAAAAATATATTTTTGGGGAAAAAAATGTCAAACTAAAATAAATAAAGTAAAATGAACAATAAAAAAATAAAATAAAAATTAAAGCGCCCATGTCCCCATGTGCTCGCATGTGCCACACATGTGAGGTATCGCCGAGAATGTTAGAGCGAGAGCAATAATTCTAGTCCTAGACCTCCTCTGCAACTCAAAAAATGTAACCAGTAAAAAAAAAATTTAAAGCGTCGCCTATGGGGATTTTTTAAGTAGCGACGTTTGGCGCCATTCCACGGGCATGTGCAATTTTGAAGAGTGACATGTTTGATATCTATTTACTCAGCATAACTTCATCTTTCACTTTATGCAAACATTGGGCTAACTTTACTGTTTTGTTTGTTTGTTTTTTAAGCACAAAACAGTTTTTTCCCCCAAAAAAACGCGTTTGAAAAATTGCTGTGCAAATACCGTGTGAGATAAAAATTTGCAACGACCACCATTGTATTCTCCAGGGTCTTTGCTCAAAAAAAAAATATATATATAATGTTTTGGGGTTCTCTGTAATTTTCTAGCAAATAAATGATGATTTTTACATGTAGGAGAGAAATGTCAGAATTGGCCTGGGTGCTCCAGAACGCCTGATGGCGCTCCCTGCATGTTGGGCCTCTGTATGTGGCCACGCTGTGTAAAAGTCTCACACATGTGGTATCGCCGTACTCGGGAGTAATAGCAGAATGTGTTTTGGGGTGTAATTTGTGGTATGCATATGCTGTGTGTGAGAAATAACCTGATAATATGACAATTTTGTGAAAAAAAAAAAAAAGGAAATAGGCCGTCAGTACTTCAGGTGTGATCAATTTTCAGATATTGGCACCATAGCTTGTGGACTCTATAACTTTCACAAAGACCAAATAATATCCACCAATTTGTACTTATTTTTACCAAAGATATGTAGTAGTATGAATTTTGGCCAAAATTTATGAAGAAAAAATGACTAATCTGCTAAATTTTATAACAGAAACGAAGAAAAATTCATTTTTTCGCAGAATTTTCGGTCTTTTTTCTTTTATAGCACAAAAAATAAAAAACTGAGAGGTGATTAAATACCACCAAAAGAAAGCTCTATTTGTGTGAAAAAAGGACAAACATTTCCTATAGGTCCAGTGTTGCATGACTGAGTAATTGTCATTCAAAATGTGAGGGCACCGAAAGCTGAAAATTTGTCTGGTTATTAAGGGTGTTTAAGTGCCCAGTGGTCAAGTGGTTAATAATAGAGCTTGCAGTCAGTAGTGTTAGGAGATAGTGCGTGCTGTCTGCGTGCTCTGTACCCAGTACATACCGCTATAATATAGGGCAGGCCCCTACTTTCAAACATCCAACTTACAAACATCTTCTACTTGCAAACGCAAGGAGACAGCAGCAAGTGAGATGAAAAAAGATGGACGAAAAAACAAATTATACAGGGGTGATAACCCTTCCCTATGTTTTCCAAAAAGCTTAAAAATCGTTTTTTTGACTGGAGCTACACTTTAAAAATGTACCGGTTGAAAATGACAAACAGATTCAACTTAACACAACAAACCTACACAGTCCCTGTCTTGTTTGCACCGCCTGTATACTGCTGTTCTGAGTATATAGGGCCTGGGGGCCACACGCATTTCCTTTTTTTAATATGGGTACGGGGTTCCCCTTAATATGCGTACAAGACCCAAATAGGCTGGTAATGGGCAGGGAGGGCTACCCATGCGATGTTTCTCAATGATTTTCAACCATATTGCAGGAACCAGATATAACATTAAAACCGCAAGCAGTTTTAAATGGTGTTATTTCCGTTTAATGTCATTTTGTGCAGGGACTGTTCTAAACACGGGAAACACGTGGCACTTCACAGGCATACTACAGACACCCCCCAGGCACCATATTTAAAGGAATATTTCACCTTTTTTTTTTCACTTTAATCGTCATTAAAATCAGTGCTCCCGCCAAAACGGCAGTTTTTAAAAGTTTTTTTTGCAGTGACCCATGTCCCCTGAGGCAGGAGGCAGGTCCCCAAACCCTTTTTAGGACACTATCTTGCATATTAGCCGTTAAAATTAGCACTTTCCATTTCGAACGTTCGAGTCCCATAGACTTCAATGGGGTTCTAACGTTCGTACTGAACGCGGGGGTCGTTCGCAAGTTCTGGTGCGAACCGAACCGGGGGGTGTTCGGCTCATACCTAATCACCAGCAAAGCAGCTTCATTATTATCCCATTAAAGAAGAAAGAGAATTGTGCACTGCATTTGGAGATTTCATAATTTTCAACGTCACAAATGTTAAAGAGGAAGTAAACCCTGATGAGTTTACTTCCTCTTTCATTCCCTGCAAAGGTAAAGCATAATGGACTACTATGCATCGCATAGTAGTCCATTATGTATCACTTACCTGACACAGGAGCCAGCGATGTCACCGCTGTCCCCTGTAGTCTGGCGCATACATGTTGTCGGTGGGATCTCGCAGCTTCGCCACTGTCATTCAGCGAAGCCGTCACTCCCGCGCATGCGCACGGGAGCCGACACGCGCGGCAGCTCCATTCTTGGAAATGCCGCGCTCAGTGCGCCTGCGCGCCGCTGTCTATGGCGCATGCGCCGTAGACAGCGGTGCCTGTCTTCGGGCAAATATCTCCTAAACCGTATAGGTTTAGGAGATATTTCTTGGACCTACAGGTAAGCCTTAATCTAGGCTTACCTGTAGGTCAAAGTGTGTTATAAGGGTTTGCAACCACTTTAATTGTCCATTACAAACGCTAGTTTACAAGATCGACTGCTTCTGCTTCCGAGAATACGTGTTTCTACTTTGGACTTTTATCTGATGGACTTGTGTACACACGATCGGAAAGTCCAACAACACACATTTGTTGGCAGAAAAGTTGAGAGCATGCAATCCAACATTTGTTGGTGAAAGTCCAACAACAAATGTCCGATGGAGCATACACATGGTTGGACTTACCGCCAACAAGCTCACATCCAACATTTCCCCGTCATTTCCCCCGATCATGTGTGCACAGCATTAGTCTGGGATTCCTTTAAAGTTTGTGTGCTTATAAAGGCAGGTGCCATAATACTTTTGACAATATAGTGTACATACATACATACAGGGGTATAGACTGGATTTTGCTTTGCATTTTGACTAACCAAACTAGACTTCTGGTTTCTTGTCATTTATAAGAAATAAATAAGAGAGTTTAAATTACAAAGTTAATGTTCACTTAGCTTAGTGAACAAATTGAAGCTCCCAGTAATGTAAAATCTTTTTTTTTTTTCTCTTGCACATGTTTGTTTATTCAAAACTGAACTTTGCCTTTTCTTAACTTCAGCTTCTTGGCTAATTTTGGAAGCCCACACACGTACCCCTCTTTTAAATGGACCTTATCGAGTTCTGTTGCTGGTATTCTGGTGAAGTCTAATTGTGTGTTCATAGTTCTGCAAGCCAAGTAGACCCTCTGAAACCTAATTATGCACACCCTTACTCTTTTATGGAGAATGTAATAATCCCCCCGCTTTACCACTCCCTCAGTCTACAGGAAACATTACATACAACGACAAATAGATTTGAAGGATGGATACCACACACCACAGAAGAGCTAAAAGGAGGCCGCAGTGCCACCCAGACACCAGAAAACCCCTATGGGCGTGAAACAAGGCCACATGATCCATGTCCATGGAAACTGAGGACATACCGCTAAGACAAGGGAAGCTTTTTTTTTTTTCAGGTGAATATTCCAACACAGAATTTATTTTCTAAATATCTGAGGTTATATATTTTATGCAGAAAATATTACTAAACAGAGATTCTTAAAAAAAGAGAGAAAGAATAGAAAGGAATTACATACACAATACTAAGGGGACATGTAGTTATCAGTGCAAACATTCAATTAGCAATACAGTATTGTAAAAATAAATTTGGTTAAGGGGTAAGTTCTCCAACACTGATATCAGCTTTGATTATAGGACACAGAGATGGCTGGCAGATTGACTTCTTGTATCTCTTAGGGACTCCATTAGTGAGTACAAACTAAATATATTTTGTTGCTATGCAAAATAGTTTGAATTGAATGTCAAATTACTTGTACAGGCTTTGACATAATCCATCAAATACATTGTAAATATGTAATGTCATTTTTTATTTATTTTTTTGCATATTTTTTACTGCCAAACTAAATACTGATCCAGGTTTACATCTAAACAAAATCTAGATGTTTTGCAATTTCAAAGGACTTGTAAAGTCTCTGTGACACAGGTCATAAATGGAAATTTTTCTCTACATATTCTGATTTAGAGGAAGGCACATCTTTAATGATTTGCTGTTATGATTTATGTTTGAGTAACTGTGTAACAGGATAGGTCATCTAAAAGATGTCATTTGTATAACTGTAGCTTGCAGTTTAATAAAATGTGAAAAGTTAGAAACAATAATGCAAAACAGGTTCAGGATAAAAAGCCATGCATACAAAAAAAAAAAGCTTTAAGTGATTGTAAACACTCACATTGTAAAACAGCCCATTTAGTTTAAAATATAAATTACAGGCAAAACATCTGTGTGTAGATATAAACAGACATTATAAATACATTTACCTGTTTTGTTTTTTATAAGTGATCACATTCCCTCTGTTCTCATCTGCATAGGAGCTGGGGGAGGAGAAACAGCATCACACTGAACATCCCAATGAAGGGCTGTGCAGTGAGGCATGTCAGGACAAGTCAGATCATTGGATCAAAGCAGGCTAAGTTCCCAGCATAGCTAGAGAACTGAACATGGTGTGCTATTCTGCTTAGCGTGGTCAGTTTTTAATAGGAAAACAGAGAGACTCGCAGGAACACCAGAGATTTCACACAAAGGAAGCAATACAAAGAGAGTCTGTTACCTTTCATGCAAGCACATGGTACAGCAGGCACATATCAGGGATATGAAATGTTGGGGTAACAAGTGCTTTAAGAAAGCTACACATACATGGAATCTTCACAGCAATGCCTCTGTGACTCAGTCAAAGTAACATGGCTGCATAGCATAGTCTCTAGGAGTCTTTATAACAAGAGAGCCTAGCTGAGAATCCCTACCAGAAAAACAGTTCAAAACACAAACAGCTACTTGGACTTATCCTCAAAAAAAGTAAGTTTGTCAAGATGTATGACTTCTCCTGGGGATCTTGGAGATTATGGCAGAAGAGCAGGAGCTAGTGATCATTTAATGTTAATGGCTCACAAACTTGGACAGGTTCTTCAAAAACCCTTTTATAGACCTCTGTGGGTTTCAGTGAGTTTGATACGTTTAGAGTGTAAGTATCTTTATTTTTCTTGGGTTCCTTTTCTATGGATATCGTAGACTGGCATACTTGGAATAGGCTGTTGTCAGACAACTCTAGTCTTTCCACCATGTTTTGGAATGTTTCTTGCTAGTGTGTGCCTTTACATTGGACAGCACTGTGTACCCAGGTTGAAGGTCAAAATTAGATGCTTCTACATCTGCTTGCTTCACCCATGACCCTTCTTTAAGAAACGATTGGGTTTTCAGACCGATCATTTTTACACCTCAATCAATGAAGTCAGAGTATGTTCAAGTTCTTCTATGGGCACTGTGGTCCATAGGTCTGCAAGACCCTTGGAAGTATGCCCCAATATAACATGGAAGTGTGAGCAAGACAAAGGTAGAGCTCAGCCCCCTCGACAATGAACAGAGTGTCAGCAGACTCGTTCAACCAACTGAACCCACACACATGGGTGTCTGTTGAATCAGGTGAACATTTTGTTTAGTGTCTCACTTCCACATCCTAGAATCTCACTTCCATGTAAGTTCTCTCGGCCACAGAAGACGCCCAGGTTTTTGACAGTGCAACCATCCAGGTCACTGAAGACTCGTGGGGGTACATTATTTTACAGTACAGTGTATGATCCATCAGGATGAGACAGGACAATTAATTCAGAGGTTTCTTGGTTTCTGCTAATAGTTTCAGGCCTTCTCTTAAATTGCATCTATTGCAAGCATTCTTGTTAGTGTTAGATGGTCTCAACTTTCTAACTTTTTCTGGACATCTTGATCTGTGAAAGGATGCTAAAAAACAAGACGTACTTGCCAGAACCCCAGGTAAAAATGCCTAAAAAAAGAAAACCACCACATTTAAGGATTGGTAAGCTGCATTCTATAAAATGTTTGCTTGTGAGTTTAGATATGCTTTAAGGTCCACCAATGTTACCACTTAGTTATAAACTGCAACAACAGTCAAAAGTCAACAGTTTCAGTTTGCGTTTAAACGTGATGCATTTTGTATGGCACTGCACAGGTTAATACATGACTGTTTTGACTCTGTTTTATGAGGCCTGACACTTACGATGAAGAAATTACAAATCCCACAATCTTTGTGTCTTTCAGTCAAGCAGTGCTGCAGGTAAGAGCTACACAGTAATTAAAACAAAGACACAAGTAGGCAGAACATTTACAGACACACAGAGAGCTCACTTGTAGTTTGGAGATGTGTTCCATCACATTAGCACTCCCACATTTGTGATGCAAAACAGTGGGAGTAATTAAGCATACACTAGCTTCTGGCTGGTCCAGAACAAGAAGTTGTCCAGTCCCTTTGACAGGGGACCAATCAGCCACAACACCACAAACTACAGCCACAATGTGATCCCATAATTACAAGGTAAGACAAACAAACGCCACTAGGGGTATAACTATGCCAATACCTAGTTAAAACAACAACACCATTTTAAAATGTAAATTTCCTATCTTGTGAAAGGAATAGAGGTTGTCCACTGGGTGGTGCATGTTTAACCGTATTGCTTCCCCCTCTAAAGGTGTTAATGGCCAGTTTTGCCTGTTCAGTAGTCATGTGAATTCGTTTTCGTCCGAATGCATTTTCGTCCGAATTTCAGGTATTTTCATTATCATTTTAACAAACGATAACGAAAGTGCAGAATCCACAAAACGAAAGATCCGACATAAACAAATGCTTTATTTTCATTTTCATTGTGACAACAGTTTGATATAGATAGGAGATTCGACATGATGCTGACAATAACAATCTGTGTCCATCGAACCTGTGGTCGAATGTGCCTAACCTTTACTCTATTAGTCCAAGATTATTCTACATAGAGAGAAAAGATTCGACTTACAGAGAAAAGATTCGACACAGAGAGAAAAGATTTGACATAGAGAGAAAAGATCGCTGCTGGAATTGGGTGGGGGAACTAAAATAAAAATAATGATGATGATGAATGTTATTGGCTGATTGTAACCAAAGAGGAGGAGCAGTAAAATAGCTAGAACTAAGTACACACATACAGCCAACTTACTTTCACTTACGATTGCTAGCAGAGAGAGACACACACACTGAATCATTTCAGAACCAGTCAATCTTAGCTGGTCCATTTTTCAGAGAACTTAAATTATTTAGCAATAAGCATAAGCACAACAGCAGAACAATAGTGAAGCAAGCTACAGTTCATCTTAACTTTTTCATAATAATCTGCTGCTATTGTGTTAGTGTTGTGAACTTGATAGTGATACTAGTGTTGCTAGTGTTGTGATAGCCTCAGAGGCTGCCCGTGTTGTGGGGGGGGGTTTATTATTATAGATTCTATATTACAGATTGAGATTCTATATAGATTCTATATACCCAATCTTGTTACCTGTCTGATCAGTGATCACTATCACCAGTCCATTTTCTGTTTGCACTATATGCATTCAACATGAACGACAAAGATTTGACAAAGCAGAGAAAAACATACAAGTGTCGAATCTTTGGCTTATGGTGTCTGTAGAAAGTTCTAAGAAGATTCAACGGAGCAGCTAAACTATACGGAGTCATACAGTTTAGCTGCTCCGTCGAATCTTCTTTGGACATTCGACAGACACCATAAGCCTTTAATGACAGATTCGACCTTAATGATTTTGGATTTTCAGACGAATGCAATTTTTAATGAAAAACAAAATAAATAAAAATGAATTTCAGGAGTAACTAAATAAATATATTTTTCGGACGAAAACTAAAATCTGAAACAAAATATTTCAGTGTGCACATGTCTACTGTTCAGCAGTCGAGATTGCACATTATTAGAACAGGCCCTGCCATCTCTTGGACCTGTCACACAAATCCTGATATGGACCTGTGAACTTAGGTAATTGATTCAGCAGGAATAAGGGGTCATTATTGAAGGGTGGTTCACTGTCATGCCACTCCCATCATCATTTTCTGGCAAGGTCATTTCTGTTCCTAGACACCAAGGGGTTTATTTACTAAAGCTGGAGAGTACAAAATCAGGCAATTTTTGCATAGAAACCAATCAGCTTCCAGGTTTTATTGCCAAAGCTTAATTGAACCAGCTGAGGTTAGAAGCTGATTGGTTTCAATGCAGAAGTGAGCCTGATTTTGCACTCTCCATCTTTAGTAAATAAACCCCAAGTGTAACAGAATGGGTAATCAGCCAAATGATGAGACACAAAGCAACTGTAATTTGCTGTTAACTAAAAGATGCAAAGTTTAAAGCACTAACGCAGAACAGGTTAAGGCTGGCAAAACATGCATATGTTGCAGAATAATAAAACCAGATCATGAAAGCTGTACAAAAAATGCACTCATCACAGCAATGTCTCTGTGGCTCCATCAAGGAAATGGCCTAACACTGGCCGAAAGTTGGACGGCATTTTGCCTGTATGTACTGCAGCCAGTCCAACAGAAGCCGGCCATTTGTGAATGACGGTAAAAGGTCTGTCTACTGACTCCTGATCAGCACTCTCAGTGAATGACTGAGAGCACTGACTGGAGTATCCTGAAGGGGGGCCTCCCCCCTGTCATAACACAATAGAACAGCAGGGGAAATCACTATACTAACATCAGATTTATAGTACAGCAGCTCTGACCTGAGCTGTCCGGTTTTTTTTTCCAGCCTGCTGGGTTGAAGGAACAAAAGTTAGCAGGGTGTAGTAGGCTTTAGTTAGGCTTTATAACAACCGAGTTGGGAATCACTACTTCAGTAAAACAGTTCAGAACACAAACAGCTACCTGTACTTATCCTCATTAACAGCAGCTCTCTCTGTGAGGTCCAATGTAGCTCTGGTAAGACAAGCAAACAACTAGAGAGGTCCTAGGCTAGAGAGATCTTAGGTCCATTAAAACAGGACCACTGGATAAAAAATTCTCTGATAGCAATTTGGGAGGTGCTGAAGCTTTCCAGGGAAGCTTTGTTCTATTAGGCTCCTACCTGGCTGTACACTCCAATTCTGAAACTGGTGGCCTTCCACCATACTGCAGATCACTTTCCCAACTACCTCTGGCTCATCAGGTAGTCCATTTTTGAGCTACCGAGTGAGGGTAGTAGAGAATCCTATTTCCTCGGGCTTGTACAGAAATCCAGGGAGTTGTAAGAAAATTAGTTAAAGGAGCCTGCACATGCACCTTAGCATGTGTGTAAATGAGCACTAACCCTGAAATGTTATCCATGCATCATTAACCACTTAAGCCCCGGACCATTTGGCTGGCCAAAGACCAGAGCACTTTTTGAAATTCGACACTGCGTTGATTTAACTGACAATTGCGCGGTCGTGCGACGTGGCTCCCAAACAAAATTGATGTCCTTTTTTTTTCCACAAATAGAGCTTTCTTTTGGTAGTATTTTATCACCTATGCGGTTTTTATTTTTTGTGCTATAAACAAAAAAAAGCGATAATTTTGAAAAAAATTCATTATTTTTTACTTTTTGCTATAATAAATACCCCCAAAAAACATATAAAAAAATGTTTTCCTCAGTTTAGGCCGATACGTATTCTTCTACATATTTTTGGTAAAAAAAAAATCACAATAAGCTTGCGCAAAAGTTATAGCGTCTACAAAATAGGGGATAGTTTTATGGCATTTTTATTGATCCTTTTTTTACTAGTAATGGTGGTGATCAGCGATTTTTATCATGACTGCGACATTATGGAGGACACATCAGACACTTTTGGTAAAATTTTGGGACCATTCACATTTATACAGCAATCAGTGCAATTAAAAATGCATTGATTACTGTGTAAATGTGACTGGCAGTGAAGGGGTTAATCACTAGATGACACTGTAAGGGTTAAGTATGTCATAGGGAGTGATTATAACTGTGGGGGGGGCTACATGTGACAGATCACTGATCACCACTCCCGATTACAGTGAGCTGTGATCAGTGACAGTGTCATTAGGCAAAACTTGTTTACATTAGCATCTCCCCGTTTTTCCTCCCTGTGAGACGATCGAGTCCGCGGGACCTCCCATTGAGTCCGCTGGACCCACGATCACGGCCACGGAGCTCCCGGCGGGTGCACACCTGCAAGCCACCTCTTAAAGGGCCACGTACAGGTACATTAATCTGCCTGTACGTGCCCTTCTGCCACAGTATATCTGCGTGAGGCGGTCGGGAAGAGGTTAAGAAACAACAACTTTAATCACTCCTCCCCAGCAGCATATGCTCACCTTTTCCTCACTTCCCGGGCACTCCATTCAGTTCCTGGAAAGGAACCTTGTACTTCCCTGGTACATGTGGGAGCATGTGAATGGACCACTTACCAAGCAGCAGCAGCCCTGTCCAATCAGGAGAGTCTATAACCCTGTGTAAGTACAACATAGAATAGATAAGTATGCAAAGAAGGGGAGTTGAGAGCAGGGAACTCTGCACCAAAAATAAGTGTCAAACTTCTGGCTCTAATAGCTAATGAGGTTATTTACGAAAAGGCAAAGCCACTTTGCATTACAAGTGCAAACTACAAGTGAAAATTGCACTGAAAGTGCATTTGGAAGTGAAGTCGCTGTAGATCCGAGGGGGAAATGCAAGGTTAAATAAAAAAACAGCATTTTAGCTTTCACATGATTGGATGATAAAATCAGCAAAGCTTCCCCTCATTTCAGATCTACCCCTTAGATTTAGAGCGACTGCACTTCCAAGTGCACTTTCAGTGCAATTTCAAGTGAGTTTGCACTTGTAGTGCAAAGTGGCTTTGCCTTTCCTAAATAACCCCCAATGTGTCACTTTTCATTACACTACTCTTTGCTGTTTCTTTATTGTTATTTCAAATTTTAAAAGGTAATGGGTTGTCGTGGTTGATATAAGAAGTCAACAAGCCCTCGCACACAGTGACAGTGGCTAACAGAATCACTATCAGTTATATTCAGTACAGTTCCTATGCATTACACATGTGCTTTAACCTCTCCCCAGCATTTACTTATCTTTCCTTCACACTCATGTCACTCTATTCAGTTCCCAAAAGTAATATCAAGTACTTCTGGGTATGGAGGTGCACGTGACTCATCTAATTTGGCAGTGATAGGCCAATCAGATTTGTAATTTGAAAAGTTTGCAGTCTTGTGGGTATATGCTGTTGGGAAGTGATACATTAAAGCGGTTCTTCACCCTAAAGGGGAAGTTCCGCTAGTATTATCCCTCCCCCCTCCGGTGCCACAATCGGCACCTTTCGGGGGGGAGGGGGGTGCAGTTACCTGATAATCCAGGTAACTGCACCCACTTCCGGCCAGACCGCCGCATGGCTCCGCCCACCCCCGCATGGCTCCGCCCCCCCCCCCCGTTGTGTTCTGGGAAGCACACAGTTCCCAGAGACACAGCGGGGAACCAGCGCAGCGCGACTCGCGCATGCGCAGTAGGGAACCGGGCAGTGAAGCCCTCATGCTTCACTTCCCGATTCCCTGACAGAGGATGGCGGCGGTGGCTGCAGCGAGACGAGCGATCGCTCGTCATCTGCCGCCGACATCTCTGGAACCTGGGACAGGTAAGTGTGATATTATTAAAAGTCAGCAGCTGCAATATTAGTAGCTGCTGGCTTTTAATATTTTTTTTTTAGGTGCAGCTCCTCTTTAAAGAGTATGTAAACCCAACATATCATATTCCTGATATATACCTGCTGTACCATATATTTGTATGAAAAAGTATGCTGTCCTATTTGTATTGCTTCTTTTGTGTGAAATGTTTGGTGTTCCTGTCAGTACCTCTGCTTTTCTATTAAAAACTAACCACACTAGGCAGGAGAACACAGAGTGGTCCGTTTTCTGGCTGTACTGGGAGCTAATCCAATGATCAGACATGTGCTGACATGCCCCCTCCCCTGTACAGCCATACACTTGGAAGATCAGTGTGCTGCTGCTTTCCTTTTCCCAGTTCTTATGCAGCTTGGAACAGAGATTATGGGATAACAAAAAAAAAGGGGGGAATGTTTTTATATACTTTTTTATATGTATACACAGATGTTTTGCCTTTTATTTCTATTATAAACTGAATGGTTGTTTGACAAGGTGAGGGTTTACTTTAAAGAAAACCCATAGCTTTGCCTTGCATCGAAAAAGCTTACATTAACCTCTCCATGACAGCGCTATAGCTGAATGGGTGCAGCACAGTCACCCATTGCGGCCCCCTGCAGCACGCATCTGCCAGCATCTGTAATCACTACATCTTGATGATCACAGTGTAAACAGGATTTGCTGGTTATTGGCATTCCCCTCTTCACGCTGACAGCCCTTGAGTAGAGGAGAGCCGAACCGTAAAATACACACAGAGAACATCTACACTGATAATCAACAGGGTACTGATGATCATTGCAATGATGATCAGTGCAGCCCCCACAGTGCCCACCAGTGCTGCCAATCAGTGCCCACCAGTGCTTCCACACAGTGCTGATCAGTGCCCATAAGTGCTGCCAGTCAGTCCACATGAATGCTACTTGTCAGTGCCCATCAGTGATGCCTATCATTGCCACCTACTAGTGCCAGTCAGTGCCACCACTCAGTGCAAATCAGTGCTGCCTATCAGTGCCCATCATTGCTGCCTATCAGTGCCCATCAGTGTTACCTATCAGTGCTGCCTATCAGTGCTCATCGGTGCCACCTATCAGTGCAGCCTCATTCATCAGTTCCCATATGTGCTGCTTAATCAGTGCCCATCAATAATGCCTCATCAGTGTTAACCTCATCAGTGTCCATCAGTATTGCCTATCAGTGCTCATCACTGCCACCTATCAGTGCAGCCTCATCAGTGCCTCCTCATCAGTGTCCATCGGTGCCATCTAATCAGTGCCCATCAGTAATACCTCATCAGTGCCCACCAGTGCAATCTCATCAACACACATCAGTAAAGGAGAAAAATTACTTATTTACTAAATTTTATAACAGAAACTAAGAAAAGGTTTTTTTCTGTTTAGTCTTTTTCTGTTTGTTTACCAAAAAATAAAAACCTATGGGTGATTAAATATCACAAAAAGAAATATCTACCTGTCTCAAAAAAATAACAACAATTTTGTTTGGCTACAGTGTTGCATGACCGTGCAATTGTCATTCAAAGTGCGACAGCACTGAAATCTTAAAATTAACCTGGGCAGGAAGGGCTAAAAATGCCAGATAGGCAAGTAGTTAAGGACATTCATTTTAAATATCCCAGTTTTACATAATACAATTTTTCCTGCCTACTTCTCCTTAGGCCATACTCTTCCTTTACAAATTACTGAACTGTCCTGCCTGACATAACAATTGGTTTACTGTATTGATTAAAGAAGAGAGTCTTATATGTAGGAGGGATTTCTCACAATGGCCATGATAGTTTTTTTCCCTGTCTGCGTGCCAGTGTTGAGATTTCCCTTTGTGTCCTGGGAGGATTTTTTTCAGCACAGTGCATTTGTTCACCTCTGATGACGTCCTTAATGATGCATGCAAGGGTAGCTGAAGGCACTGACACAGGATTTTGGAAGTGGTGTGTTGTCATATACAAAAGTGAATACTCATAGTTCCTAGTGCTGTCACTGTCTTTGTATGAATATTAAATTATTATTGGGGGTTTAGAAACTAATCTGGCGAGTAATTTGATGCACACGAGGCTGGCTAAATTGTGTAGAATTTACGCTTTTTCACACTAAAGAGTGAATATCTGCACACTCTCACACCAAAAAGAGGACATGTGTAGTAGTCATTGGTGGATTATAATGTAATGAAATTAACTATATGAATTTGAATTTTTGTATTTATATCAGCACTTCATGTATTTAAAGCGGAGCTCCACCTAAAAGGGGAAGCTTTCTTGTCTGCACCTCCCCCCTCCCTCTGCTGCCACATTTGGCACCTTTTGAGGGGAAGGGGGGAAGGGGGAGCGGGTACCTGGTTTTGACAGGTACCTGCTTCCACTTTTGGATCAGTTCATCGAGGCGAAGTGACCCGGAAGTTTGGCCCCCCTCCTCCCCCCCACAGCCAGCCCATTCACAGAGCGCAGCGCGATTCACGCCTAAGCAGTAGGATACTGGCTGCGAATCTGCAGGGCTTCACTGCTGGTTACCTTTAGCTGAGATGAGATTCAAGAATTGGCTCGGGTGATGACACCGCTGGATGCCTGGAAAGGTAAGTCCTCTAACAGTAAAAGTCAGCAGCTATGGTATTTGTAGCTGCTTATGTTTTATTTTTGGAGAGGGGGGGGGGGGGGGGGGAGCGGAAATCCGCTTTAATGTATTGTTCATAATGACTGGTGGGTTATTTGATGATTTATATAAAATTGCAGTTATTACCACTTTGATAAGTGTATTGCTTTTAAGTAGTGGATACATTTTGTACCAATTTATTTAGTATATTAGGTAGTGCTGTTATTATATAAATATTTTCTTGTTAATAACTTTAGGAGATATTTTACAGCTGCTATTTGTTTTAGATAGAAAGGGGATTACTGAAGGTTTCGCAAAAGTCCTTTATATATTGGGCAATAAAAACCTGACAGGGGTTTCAGCATTTTATAATTATAGCCAAAACGAAATAAATGTTTCAGCTTTGGATCCATTTTAAGTGTTATCTGTCTACCTTGGAAGTTTGCTCAGCTCTTGTTATAATGACAATCATTCAGTTTGGATCTCCAAACTAAATTAGTTTATTGTGATATGCTATTAATCTCCCCAGCAGGAAAACAGACAGCAAAAAGTAAAATCAAAAACCTGACAGAACACCTTACTAAACAATCTAAAACTACAAAAAACATTTTGGCTAAGTATACACTTTAAAGCTAAAAAAAATAATTTCCTTGCAGTGGGTCTTCAATTTGCTCGGAGGCTGATCAAAAAGTTGCCTTAATCCTCACACCTACAGACATCGTCAGCTGCAGCTTTGTGACCTCATCCCAAACAATGCAGGACCAGCAGTCCTGCATTGTTTGGAGGATGTCACGGATGTCAGAGGATGTCACGGGATTCTCTGCATTCCAGAGGTTCAAATAGTGGAGAGCACTGGCTGCAGAGAGGGCAAGGAATACAGTAAGTATATCATCTTAATCATCATCCCCTAGGCAAAAGGAGTGGTTAACACTTGGAGTAGGAAGAGAGACTTTTTTATGGATTTCAGCTTTAAGTTGTGCAGTGTTAATTATAGAATAGTAACAAATATCCAATAGTATGGAAAAGCTCAGTAGAGGCAGACATTCTATATGGAAAAGGTAGAGACCCTGCATTGCCCATTCCCCAAACTTGGTGAATCTGAGAAAAAAAAATGACAACCTTTTTTTTTCTCAGCATGACATCCTCTTATATATGTCCAATCTAATGGTACAAAACATTGTTAAATTTGCCCTATTTAGGAGAGCCACATACAAGTATAGAAACCAATTTTAAGTATTTTTATTAAACATTTGTCACAATTTGCTTCCAGCAACTGTTCTATGATAACTTAATACTATGTTTCACAACTCAAGTCTTTAAGGACCCCTGTTGTGTATTTTGGTATACTCAACAAAGTCACAATAATTAGCATGTGTAATTCTGATATGGATCTGATAATTATAAATTATGTGTGCTCTCTGAACATATAGAAATCGTGACTTATTATCACTTTGGGACACTTGTTTGGGAAACTGCAGTATTATATTGCACAACTATTCTGATACAGATATTTGTGTTATTGGATATGGACTAATGCAGAGACAAAATTCTGTAATTGTGGTGCACAAAATGAAATATTTGAAAGATTAGAACAGTAAAACATGCTTTTTTTTAAAAAAGTAATAAGAAGGTAATTATTTAATCACATCATGGATCTGACCATATTACCTTTAACTTTATACCAAGAAACTCCTTCTTCATGAAAGAATCAAAAAATTTTAACAGATCGCTAAAGTTTTGTGACTGCTGACGGCAGCTAAAAAGGTAGGTTTCCTTGCGGTTTGCGTTAGCTGCACAGGGAACCGTGTACCAAAATGTCATTGAATGTCACCGGTCACCGAATACCAAAATGTGCTACGCTTAGGTGCTTGCCTTATAACAGATTAGACAGGCCCCTAGGACATATATATATATATATATATATATATATATATATATATATATATATATATATATATATATATATATATCAGTTTTTTTATGGCTGATATATTTACTAAATACCTCAGCATTGTGCTATGATTTATGGAGTCATTAGGCAATACTAGGGCAAACCGGAGTCTTCTGATTTTTGTTTGAGACCCTTGGACAAAAATACAGTATCAAAATTCAATGTAGTTGTTCACAATTCTCCACCTGTGGGTTCAGAATACTGAAATGACAATTACGTGAAAGGTTGCTCGACAGATTAGGCTACCTTAGGTTATGTTAATTTTTATTTTTATTTCTGAAAATTTAACGTAGTTGTTTTTTTATTATTTAAAAGTATACTCTTGTATAACTATAGCTAATATAACTTTGTCCTCCAACTTGTTTCTTTTCAAACAGATTTTAAAAATGACTTAATAAACTAGTCCAATAAAGTTTTGCATACTTGCGCATTCCACTTTTTTACATAAAGATTGTTTCAATGAATATAGTGCTGATTTTATCATGCAGTAAATATCATTTGCTGGACTAGCAATGTAGTGTTATGAATTACAGCCATAAAAGTTTGCTCCGTGGTCAGAACTTAAAATTTAAGATGAAAAAAAATTGGTCTAATGATACAGATTTCCCCCAGAGGCATTTCGAGTGTCTTGCAAAAACAGGGACATATGAGAGCAGTACTTTACAAGTACTTGGTCAAAATGATATCTTAATATTTAAAGAACCTTTTCTGAAACAGGCTTATGTAGATTTTTGATTGGCAAGTTGCTATTACTGCCTTTACTGCTTTGTATACATTATTTTATTTCAAATACGTGATGAGAAGATTGTGATAGTAATGTGATATAATGATGGCAGATTGATTATCTGTGATCATTTCCATGGTGTTCACACACAATTGACAAAATTAAACCCATTATTTCAAGATAACTTGAAACTTAGTGAAAAAAAAGTATAGGGAGGCTTAGACCTTTTTCCTCGATAATAGTCTTCTCCAGAGTTTTGCCTTATCCATAATAAATCATTTTTTTCAAATGACTGAAAAGTTATGGATAAGCTCATGATAACTAACTAACAGGTTGAAGTTTATATATATGCCCTTAGTGTATGTCACTAATACAATATAGATTTTACATCTAGATTTTTTCCAGTTCATCAAAAAAAATGTTTTTGAACTGTAGGAAGGAAAACCAAATGTTTTATAATATTTAAACAAACACAGCATGCCCTTGAAATCATATAAGATATATAAGTGTATTTGGTTATCATATATTTGACAAATATATAAAATGCAAACAACTAAGAACTTATTGGCATGATACACTCCACTCTTTCTATGATACAAACATATTGTTATATTTATATGTGCTGTTCTAATAAACACAAGTTTTCCTAACTTACTGACTTGATGCATGATAACACTTTCTTTGATATAAACTCACTATACTTTTTAATTGTATGTTGCATATCAATAAATTATGAATCCATTCTATAATGTACACCTGCAGTACATTTTAAAATGGCAATTTACAATGTGTAAAAAAAAAAAAATGTTTGATAAAGAGTAAAAGAACTTCAGGAAAACACCACTGAATACCTTGGCTGTCAAACAATGAAATATAAAAGTGACATAAAATGTGTATATATCAATAAGTCATGTATATTTTAATGGAGC